>NW_009636475.1:0-3277 GCF_000690535.1 Cariama cristata | reverse complement strand
TTGGCGGTTTATGGGGGGCCGGCGCCTGCCTCTTTTCAAACAGCTTTAGTGGCTCCTAGCCCCTGCCAATTGCAAGGTTGAGACACAGGATCCTTTGGGAACTCTGTCTTTATTAAGCAACATGGAGAAACCCTGTTGTTTTAAAAATTTGAAGCAAATTAGAAGGGTGATTGACTACTTTGTGGCTAGCTCTACCAGCATTTCCGTTAATCCAGAGAAATATCAATGAACAAAAGGGAGTAAGTGGGGTCTACTTTTCATGTAGTTAATAGTTACGAATTTCTCTGCAAAATCTTTTCTGAGTTGGACTAACTCACAAAGAGATGTCGCAAACATTTACTACCTCCCACCCTGGTGTTAATTATGTAAGTCGCATGCATTGTTTCTGATCTTTCATCGAGTGACTTAGGTAATCAACCATGTCAATGAAAATAATAACAATCAAACTTAAATGTGGGGTTTTTGTTTGTTTTCTGAATATCTCAGAATTCAAAGGTGAAAATCAATGTTTTGAACATCAGTGGAAGTGAAGCTTGACTGCATGAATATTTACTGACAGCAAAGATGTCAGATTGGCAAATCATATGAATCAAATTTGGGTTTGCTTGTTACTATTATTAATAATAACTGGTTGCGTGACAGTATTACTTAATATTCTTTCAGTGCTCAAAATATAGTGAAAGCATACAACTAAGTGATAGTCTGAACTTCAAAGAAGTTAGAATATAAGCATAAAACACAGGGGGTTTACTGGCTTTGGAACAAATGTTTGCAGAATTTCCCTCTTTTCTCCCTGTCTTCTGTCTCTTTCACACACAAATACACTTTTCCCAATTATAAGAGCCACTATGAAAAAATTTATTTAATGTTACCACTATATATTCCCCAAGATAGGGCTGCATAAAGCTTTTAGTTTCTCTAACTTCTACAAGTGCTTTGTTTTAGACAGAAGAGAGGAATCAAATCACACTGATCACATTTCTGTGATGTCAAAAGATTCAGTTATATTTCTGATACGCTTCTATAATTCATTCTGCAGAGGGACTTGCTGCGAAAAAATGTCCTCTCTCTTAGAACCAGCATGGAAATCTGTCATCTCTAATAGTGGGTTTGGTACTTTATATAGCTAAGAGGGTTGGGTAAATATCCCTAAAACTTTTCTATGTATATTAACAACCTTACTATTCAACTCTTTAGACTCTGTTTAAAACCTTCCAGCCAGAATAATAATTCAAAATTGAAACTTCAGCAACTGAACTTTCTGGCAAGATTACTTATTGAAAGCTCATATTTTAAGTAAATTTTCATAAACTAATAAATTCATAAGTAAAAAAAAAAACCCTGGATTTTAAAAAGGAAAGGTGAGCTTTTAAAGTAGAAATAGTAGTCTAAAAGTTATAATATGTAAACAGGGCATAAAAACATTCTGACAAAACTGTATGTTCATCCAAAGAGTTAGAGCATGACATTTCAAACAGTGAATCCTTTCTATGGATTACTCAAGTGTAAATTGCAGACAGGGAGTTATTTTTGAGGAAGTACTCAATACAGTATTTGAAATAACGCACACATTCCAGAAATCCATAGTCAAATAATAACAAGGGAAAAAACTGTATGCTTGCAAGAATAGTTTGGCACTCAGAGGTGAGATTAGCCTTGTAATTACCAGCAAAGTGAAAGAAAGCTTCAACAACCTTCGCTAGCAGTGACTAGCAAAATGCATGCTACTACATTACCTGATGTGGTTGCAGTACTCTCCGTTTAAGCCAGGGCTGCATCCATCCAGGCAAGGATCAATTTAAATTAAAAGAAATATATATATATTTTTTTTTACCGAGTAGTTCAAGACTCTTATAACACAGGCATGCACTAACTGCAATGTTTGAAAAGAGTGAAGTTCATAACCCCTAGCAAGATTACAGTAAGGAACCGAATGAAATCAGAGTGAGAAGAGATAGATGACACAGAGCCTGGTCAAAAGCCAAAGGAAATCAATGGCAAATCGTCTGCAGACTTCAGTGGGGTGGGATTGAAACCAGAGCATCTAATCTCAAGTCTGATCCTCACTTTGTCTGTAAATTTGGGCAAGTTTTTTCTACTTTCTAGCCTTCATTTCTTTCTAGAATGGTTGTGAGACTTCAGTTAGTATTTCAGAAGAGTGTCAAAACCTTAAATGAAAATATGAACAATTCCAGAAATATGAACCAATACTAACAACACAAAAATATGAGCTTTTTCTCTTAATTGAAAGCAAGTAGCAGTAAGATGATGATATGTATAAAGTGTACTATAAGTGCACTTAAACTACTGAGTTATAGATTCAATTAGAAAGAGAGATATTGCAGGGGTATAGATGAAATATGTAAGAGTACTGAAGAAAAGCAATAAAATATCCAAACCGCCCAAATGCCTGCCAGATGAAAACTTTCCCCCACATACACAGAAAACCCACAGGTACTGAATATATTGACAAAACAAAGGGAGAAGCATATTTCAAAGCAAGCAGGCACTTGCAAAAATAAAACCATTCAGGGAATCTCAATGAATAATAATATGACTACTTATCACTTACATAATGAAGGAAACATTTTTGCCAAGGGCTCAGTTACTAGTGGAACTTAGCAAAATTGCTACTGAAGAAAAAGGAGCATTGTCAACATGCTTATCAAAAAGTTATTGGATTTCATATTAGGATATTAAAAACTTCCCTTTCTGTGTCTGAATCATCCATATTTCTGGCTCCACAAGAGTGCTCTACTAACAGCTGATTAATCCTTCTGGTTGTTCAAATGTACATATATATAACTGCACCTTTTAGCGTAATTTTAGCCTTACCTTTTTTGAAAATGAGGAATTATTTACTCAGACAGATTAAACCAAAAGGACATTTTCATTGAATTAGGATGATTCTTAAAACTGTATTTTACAATCGTACCAATATTAGGCAAAGTATTGCTCTGCACTTAGAGAAAATTCTGTGTAATCCAGTACTGATTTCATATCCTGAAATGACAGTTTTCTTTAAGTTTTTCTGTGCTCCTGAACCATGTCTTTTCAGGCATGTTTTTAGGCGGTCTCACTGTCTTGTTTGCTACATGCAAAATATTCTCGGGCCAGTAAGCACATTTTTCACAAGTGTATTTTTCCGAGTATTTCCGTGCAGGCAAAAGTATATGTCTTTTTGTCCACTAATTGCAGTACTGTAAAAATTCGAAGCTATTTTTATACAGATCGATTTTCCCTATGTAATAATAATTGATATTTTAAAATTAATTAA
>NW_009636474.1:0-1488 GCF_000690535.1 Cariama cristata | reverse complement strand
TGGAGGCCACCATGGGTTGGAGGCCACCACGCTTGTTGCCACCATGGGTTGGGGGCCACCATCCTTGGTGCCGCCATGGTTGGAGGCCACCATGGGTTGGAGGCCACCATCCTTGGTGCCTGGGGGCCACCATCCTTGGTGCCACCATGCTTGGAGGCCACCGTGGGTTGAGAGCTACCATGCTTGGTGCCACCATGGCTTGGAGGCCATCACGCTTGATGCCAACATGGTTGGAGGCCACCATGGGTTGGAGGCCACTATGGCTGGTGCCACCATGGGTTGGAGACCACCACGGTTGAGGGCCACCACGGTTGAAGGCCACCACAGGTGATGACCACGTACCATGAGTGGGTCACCATGAGATGACGGTTACCTCCTACAGGTGAACAACAACGGGGTGGTGTCCTTTGGGACGGGGGTCCCCGAATTCACCCCCCAACCCTTCCCCCTGCCCGGCCACCGCCCTTTCGTGGCTCCATACTGGGCTGACGTGGACACCAGACTGGGAGGAGATGTCTTCTACCGGCAAAGCCAAGACCCGGCGCTGCTGGCCCGTCTGGCTCGTGACCTCGCCGTCGCCGTGAGCCCCCTTGACCCACCCCCACGTCCCACCTGGGCCTTCGTGGCCACCTGGGACCGCGTCTCCTTCTTCGGAGCTGCCTCCAAAAAGGTGGGACGTGGAGAGGGGACCCATCTTGATCCCACCCCCAGCTGTGGTGGCTTCCAAGGATGGCGTCACCTATGGATGTGGGGATGGGGGACGTGGAAGGACGTGGTCACGTGGGGATGGGACGTGAGGGGACATTGGGGGACACGGGGATGGTGAACATGGAGACGGGGAGGACGTGGGGATGGGTCTAGAAGGTGGCCACGTTGTGGTGGGACAAGGACACTGGGGGACATCGGAGACATGAGGGGACATGGGGACAGTGAACATGGACACGGGGAGGACGTGGAGATGTGGGGATGGGTCTAGAAGGTGGCCACGTTGTGGTGGGACAAGGACACTGGGGGACATCGGAGACATGAGGGGACATGGGGACAGTGAACATGGACACGGGGAGGACGTGGAGATGTGGGGATGGGTCTAGAAGGTGGCCACGTTGTGGTGGGACAAGGACACTGGGGGACATCGGAGACATGAGGGGACATGGGGACAGTGAACATGGACACGGGGAGGACGTGGAGATGTGGGGATGGGTCTAGAAGGTGGCCACGTTGTGGTGGGACAGAGGGACATGGTGGGACAAGGACATGGGGACATTGGGGACATGGAGGGACACGGGGATGGTGAACATGGACACGGGGAGGACGTGGGGATGGGCCGAGAGCCCCCCCCCCCATAGGTGAACACCTTCCAGGCCGTGCTGGCCACCGACGGTGCCACCTCCTTCGTCATGCTCAACTACGGTGACATCCAATGGACCACGGGCATCGCCAACCAGGGCGACGCCCACACCGGCTTGGGGGGCATCCCCGCCCAGGTGG
>NW_009636473.1:48056-69322 GCF_000690535.1 Cariama cristata | reverse complement strand
AAAATAATATTTAATGAATCTATTAGTATTAATTATTTATCTAATGACAATGGTCTTTTTTAATTCTAGGATCGATCAAGATCCAACTGACACAAACTCTTGCACCACTCTGAAGAATTCTCTCATATTTGTGGAAACAGGAAATGGTAAAATGTTCTGCGCACTTTATTTTTATTCGTTTGCTTTCAGAACTCAGCAGAACTAGCTGGGCTGCAAGATGGTTTCAAGAAAAAGTGATTTTCAGCCAATGAACTACTCAGTGAATGTCTGGGTCAGCCAATCTATTCGCTGCTGTTATTTGACACAATAGATAAACCGGCTCTTTTAGATCTGAACTCTGGAAGAATTATCCATGCCTTTGCTAACTCCAAATCAAATCACTGTATTGTAGTCAGCCTTGGCTCTCCCATGAAGACATCCAGGATCTAACAGCATTGATTAGAAGCTAGAAACAGAATATTTATTAGTTAACCAATCCAGCATATTATATAGACTGGTTCCCTAACGGCATAAATCACTGTGGTTTTGTCTTACTCCCAAATTCTTGTGAGTAGTCAGTAACCTTTATGGTTCAAGCATAAGTACCTGAAACACACATGCTCCTTCCTATATAATTGAGATGCTCTCTATATTTACTTGTAGTTATTGAAAATGGAAGATATTATCATATTTTCTCACCCAAGCTGACTTGAAAACCAGAGTTCATATGTACATGCCCTGAAAGTCAAATCCAGTAGATCAATCCAAGCTTTCTGAGGAAGGACAGGAAGGCTGTTTGTAATTATTTTTTTTTTTAAAGGATATTATTTTGTATCTTTTAACACTGTACTTAGTGAAAGACCAGTTCCACCCCGTTTCAAACCACTACTCATCATCTTACTCCTTGGTGTCCAAAACCCACCGCTCCTGAGAAACAGCCATTTTTTTCAAGCCAGAAGTAACTATGGCAGTGTGATTAAAAAAAATAATAATAATAAAAGAGATTTAAATATACTTCTCATAATAATGCCTGTATTCATATAGCACATTTCATCCTGAAGGAAAAACAAGAAGAGTATATCTTTGCTCTTCACAGATTTTTTTGATGTTTTTCAAATTCATCAAAATTAAAACCCTAGATTTATCAGTGTTGTAACATGAAAATAAGGTCTCATTGGATTATGATTTTCCTAAGCTAAACCAATCACATCTCCTCAAATCTGGCTGTAATTCAGCAGGTGGTTGCTTTTTGCCCCTAACTCAAGTTGCTCCCCCTTTCTGAAAGGGGCAAGACACATACATTTTTTGCCTCTATCAGGAGCTCTTCTTAAATTACTGCCAGAATTGTCACCTTGGCAGACGTGCAAGCAGCAAAATCATCCATAAACCCTTCCACTTGCGTCCAGGTAACACGCCTGCAGGTGTTCTGATCATACTGCGTAGACCTCAGCAGAGCTCAGTAATGCTCTGTAACCTGGCAGCTATAAATACAAAATCTGATAAACATGTACTCACCTACTTCTCTGGAGATCTGGGTGAACGCCTCCACGCCACTCTCTCCGTAGTTGCCTTCAGAAGCCAGTGTCGAGACGTAGTTCCAACCAAGGGCCGTCACGATGTCAACCATGGCCTGTGCTTGGTACGAGTCCGGTGGGACCACTCGAGAGAAGAAGTCATACCTGGTGTTATCACTCAGTTCTGGAGCTGTAGATGCATAGCTGATTTGAGGTATCTGCAAACAGAATGACAAGGCATTCAAGCCAATCTAATAAGGTTTTCCACTATATACTTGTATGTTGAAAGGCTTAAAACAGATTATGCACAGGCATTGTGCAGAACTATCTTGTTTTAATTAAATCAACTGATCATAAAGCATCTCAGATATTGTAAAATGTCAGTCACATCTTATTGTGTAACACTCTCACCAAGAAATAATGCATTCTGCTTTTCTCCAGATGTCATGATTCTTGACATCTAAGTGTAACAACTTCTTTTTTGATCCTGGCTCTGATAGGAACAGGTGAAGGAAAAAGGAAAGAAAAAAAAACCACAAGGAATTCTTACTATTACTACAGAGATGAAAAGGTCAGTTTTGATGACTGTGATTCTTAAAAATGCTACACTTAAATTTGACGAGTAAAATGCAGATTATTTCCATTTCATTGCTTTGTTTATTTATGTACCTGCATGTGTGCTTTCCCATTTTATTCCCATTTTTCAAGCTTTCCTTGTCATAGATTTTTGATTTTTCAGTTTTAATATAGTATTGTGCATGATTTAAGAATATGGAGACTATGTAGTTAATACCAAAAGCCTATCTGATGAAAAAAACACCTAAAAAAAAAAAGTATATAATATACATATAGAGAAGGAGAAAGGTTACAAGGATGGCAATCTTTGTAGAAACCACCTCATTACTCTTTGTAGAAACAAAAGAAAACAAAACCCCCCATTAAATAATTGAAATACATTTTTAAGATAAATTGTGATTTTCATCACAGGGGAAAAAAAAAAATCTAGCGTGATTTTCTATTAACTCTTATCTTAAATAAATGGTTTGGCAACATCCAGAAGAAACTGACAGTGAGTAATATTCAATTATTCTGAAGAGTATTTTGGTGCAAGAAAGTTTAATTAACATTTATGCTATCTTAAAAGGGGAACGATTTTCTCATTTAAAATGGTAAAACTGATGAAAGAGTCACTAGCTTGAAATGAAAGATACTCCAAATATTGCATTGTATTTGTAATCTCTATTAATAATAGGTACTTAATTCACATCTTATAAAACATAAAATAGTCTTCAAGAAAGCAATCTGAACGGAGTTCCTAAATTGATTCTGTTGAGAGCTGAATTTAGCAGTCCTAGATAACAAGTGATCTGGGAAATGCTCACTGTCATATTAGATGCTATAGCAGAAGGTTTCTGCATAACCTTTAGGTCCTGTACAGTGCTTCCTCATCACCACAAACTAAAAAAGGGATTTGAGGCAAGTATAAGGGATTCAAAGAGTCTGGTCATTAACCATACCTGCAAAGACAGTAGAGACTCTTACAGCCTGAGAAAAACAATTTATAGCCTAAGGGATGACAAAATCATTTCTCAGTCTGAAGCAAACAAAATAAACTCTTATGTATCTTGGCTATATTCTTCCTTAAGAAATTTTTTCTCATGGAAACGCCTCAGAATAAATAAACTGTAATGTTGTAATAGCAACAGCCAGAGAGAAGAGAAAAAAAGGAAAGGGAGGATCACAGAAAAAGTAAGCTAAAGGTTATATCTCATGGAAATCAGTATTCCTAACACAGCAAAGATCCACCAAGTAAAAATAAAGGATAAATTGTCCCTACAAAACTTGCCTTGTGTAAATTCCCCTTCTTTCAGAAAATGTTTGAAACATCTTTATCTCTTTACAGACAAGAGATTTTGGTCTGTAATAACACAACTATGCTCACCTAGAGGGCATATCATTCTCTTGCTAAATTTGCCCTATTACTCTCTAAAACAGTCATCTTTTTCCAGATGGAAAAAAATAAAGACAACCTCTGTAATTTTACTCATTTTGCTCCTCGGTGTGCCATTTTACAAATACTACAGCATTGTTGTTTTGCTGAAAGTTATTTCATCAATAATGTTCATAAAATTAAGACTAGTAAGAGATCTTTTAGATGGATACTTTGTCATTAAAAATCTTGAAGCCTAGACCACAGAGTTATATCCATTAACTTTCTCAGTTCCTGTTTCCCTTCAGGCATGAGATGAATAACAAATCCTAGATATGTGTTTGTAGGAGACTCATTGGTTCAACACAGCAATGAGATGTTTCAGATCAATAGAGATATTTTATGTACTATGAATATCAGTTATTTGGGGCACTGGAAAACGCCGAGAAGAGATGCTACTTTCCTATTTTTCAACTCTTTGTAGTCCAGCTTCTTCCCTAGAGTTATTTCTAATAACAGCGGAAGAAAACAGAAAGTAAATACTGTCCAAACCCAATACTGCAAAACGATTAGGCACACCTAGTAGGCTTAAACCACCACTGTTTTATAACAGTTTCTTTTAACCTCTGCCAATTTTGCACTAGCATGAAAGAACAATATGCCATGTAAAACTAGGGAGAAAGTCACTCTCTAAATAGCAAGACATCCCGAAGTTTTGAGAAAAATGGTTCATGCAAGGCAGTATGTAGTTATTTTCCTTATTTCTTTTTGTATACATCCCTCATGGTTATAGACACCACTTTACACTCAAGAATTTTCTCCCCAAAACTGGGAATCTCCCACTCAGAAATACCACATGGATTTCCTTCTGTGAAAGCATTTTATGCAAAGGTAAACAGAAACTTACTTCCTTGCCTGTGAAATCATTTTATGTAAAAGTAAAGAGAAACTTCCTTCCTTGCCTGCTTTTAAATGCACATTTGTATACAGGCGGGCACTGAAAAATAGCTTTAAAATTTGAGTTTCCGACAGTTACACAGTTACTGAAAAGACTCTGAACAAGACTCAAAGACATTGTTTGGCATGAAGACAAATTGTTACGATTTAGTGGTTCAATAATCCATGAATGAAAAATACATACACTAAAATGTAACAACTCTAGTTATGGACTGTAGGTTTAATAAACCATTTTACATGTCCCCAAGTACATTTTACAAGATAGAGCATAATGCTGCCTAAGCAAGGGAACTGTTATGCTCTATCAATTCAGTAATATGTGTTTTTAAAACTCCCTAAATACAGACTGTATTTATACTTTAAGTTCCACTGGCCCCTTGAGACACAAATTTGCATTTTGAAAGAGACTGGTAAAGGGGTTTTATATGTCTCATTTTAGATTTCTCAATCTAAATTTTCAAAATTAAATACATTATGTGTAACATTTACACTGTATTTAAGTGCTATCTAGCACTGTTAATAGCATATTTCCTTCTCTTTGGGGGGAAAAACAAAAAAAAAAACCAACAGATTATATAACCACATTTGAATCGGTTGTCACACAACAGCTGTCACATTCACTGACGATGGCTAAAAGCATTCATGTTTGAATGTTCATTGATACAGTTTTTCTGTTCTTTCCTACCCTAAGGTTTGGCCACTGCCTCCCATTAACCTACAATCTGCTGATGAACTCCCAACTTGTGACAGACTTGAACTCTACGACATTATTATACAGAGGAATTCATAGAAGTCTTATTTTAATTATGTTTTTAAGCTTGAGCTATCTATTAGATGTTTAAAAACAAACATTTATAGTGTGGTGCTTTGATACAATATCCAGTTTTAGTTATGTACCAGTCTTAATCCCAGTGCATACTGAACTACTGCTGAAACTACCAGCAATCCCTCAGTCCTTTAGTCTAAGTAGTGGCTTCATCTCATTCTATTATCCAGTCAGTGGCATCAGAAAATGATTCTGCATGCTTAAAAAAAATTAAACAATTTGAAATTAGAAAAAAAAAGAAAAATAAAACAATTGCTGATAACCAAGTAGAGCACCTAATCCTTCAACGTACATTCAAGTCAAAAGCAGCAGTCAAGAATGATCTGTTTTTCCTGGATCTTTTTGTATATATCTCCTAGCTGATTTAAAAATCTGTCTCTAAAGATCTCCCCTTCCCAGAGGATTAGAGAAGATGGAGCAGTGGCTTTGAGAACCAACTGCCCACAAAGCATGACTGTGGCAGCACTTCAAAGGGAGAACATCTGTATGAGATACCTACCAACGGTTACTACAGAACAGACTTCTATTCCCTGATGGAGAAGGCACAGACAACTTCTGAAGTGCCAAAGGCAGCTAACGACACTTCTCCCTTATTTCAGCCAAGCGGTAAATCACTTTCAGTTCCTCGTACACTGAAAATAAAAGCCACTCCCAAATCCAGGACTATTCATAGCGAAGCATCACCTTGGATCTGTTTGGTGGGTGCAGTGCTGGAATCCAAACCCAAAAACACAGAGGCGTTGCACTGAGGACAGCAGAGGAAACAACATGACCTACGTTTGCCCTTCCAGTAAAGTGTCTTCACCACAGCAGGCAGCTCTTAGTATGCCTTCTCTTCAATGACATGCTGTCCAAGTTTTGGACAGAAGTTCACTGGAACCTTTTTTTATTGAGCTTTCAAATCCATTTGCATGCTACACTTGTCAATGTAAAGTATCAGCTGGCCATTGCAAATGCCATCTTCCTTTATACAGCCTTTCAGCTGAAAGCATGATTTGGGAGCAGAGTAGCAGACAGTGAAATGAGTAAAGCTCATAAGAAAAAAGACCTGAGAAAGGAATCACCAGTAATTTTGAACATTACAGATTATAAGTTACACTCACAGCAGTAACTGTGCTGTGCAGTCATCCAGAGTAACGGGCTTAAATCACTCACATCTTGTTTCACTACCCACTCAGTCCTATCACTACTAACTTTAACATATCAACTAGCATTTTATTTCCCTTCTCCATTCTCTCGTCACTGAGCAGTCATTTTTTTGAGGAATATTAGCAATAGCACATTAAAAATAGTAATAATTGTAGCTAACAAATTGAAGTCAATAAACTTTAGGTTAATGATTGCTCAATATCAACTGGCATTTTACCACCAACTAATAAAGTTTGCAAAGGAGTAAAAGTGCTTGAAATAAAATTTGACTGTGGAAACATGTTTTCAACTTGGACAATTTTTTTTGAATTTTAAATGTCTATCATTAATGGCCCTGTCTTTTCAAGATTTTTATTCCCCCTTCTGTAGAGCAAGAAAGAGTTCTTTGTGAGAACAAAACAAACTTGCAGTAGTGAAACAAATCCTTAGGGTCTAGATATTGAACAGTTGCTGAATGACAGCTAAGGTCACTGTATTTTAGCGATTAGTCACATAATGCCATCAGCCAGAGCATCATCTTAGCCTGCTTTCACTTCTGAAAAACGTGTTAGCCTGCAATATAGTAATGCTAAAGTCATTCAAGGTAGACATTCAAGATTCAAAAGACTTTGATGAGGCTTAATAGCGTCTTACAGTATACCAAACAAGATTAAAAATGTTCTTTTTTGTTACTAACTGTAGGAGGAGATGAAATGCACCCTGAAACTGCTCATTTCTCTCCACTGACTATAAAGGGAGCCTGGGAGATTAATTCAACTGTTATAAACACACTATGTAGAACAATACTGTGAACAGCTACATGTCTTCCACTGAATCTCACAGTCCCACTTATTTTGGCCACACATGACTATTAAGACATCTGTGCACAGCTAATGATCAGCTTCCTTCTGCGATGTCTTTATCTTTCCATCTATGACAAAAACTCAATAGGTCACCCGTGCCATCATTAGGGACCTTGTTTCATTCACTTTCAGAATAAAGCAACTTTAAATCACCCTGGGAAAATATAATACATCAAGACTCAGTAATGTCTTTGGAGATGTGGGATGTCCCCTTCAATGCTCAGAGCAGCTGAGCAGGTTGACACCTCACCAACTCCACCAGGTACAAACCACCTCTGCTGGAGCGGATGTTGCGGAGAAGTTTCAGCAGATAAAAGTTTACTGATTCAGCCTCCTTCCATGGATTTTACGATGAGAAGGAGCAAACTGTGACAATATATTTTCCCAGTAGATGTCTACATGTATTCACTTCTATTTAAAACACATGTAATTCTAAACTATATTTATTTAGATGTATACACTTGATGCTCTCTCTGTATGTTAAGAACACTCAACCATAGTATTTATCATGGGTCCAGCAATGCATCTTGTTCAGGAATTACCACAGATTTCCATGCCCCACCCCAGCCCACCCACCCACCCCCAAAAAACCTTCCTATCAGCTACAACAAAAGCAAGAAAAAACAGGTATGCTTTTCACCGAGATTAATACAATTTAAAATGCATTTAATTCAAAAAAGTTTAGTAGAATTTAAGAGTTTTGGAAAGAGAAAGAACAAAAGTATAATCTGAAAGCTGCCATTAGCTGACTTCACTTGGAAGGCAGGAATTTTTTTAAATCCATTTGAATTATTCCAAGTAATTTTTTTGCAGTAAATATCACAGCAGTTCCTGTCAATTCATATACCTAATGATGAGGAGCTAATGATAAGGTCGTTTCATATCTTTTGGAAGTTCCCTATATGTTTGTATGAGTTTTGTGCAAAGATACAGTCTTTGTGATAAAACACAACATAGCTACTGCTATCTTTTCCCCCAAACACAGGGACAGAAGTGATCCATCACACCTAAATGTTTCTGAGCTGGGAAGGGTAAATTATTTTACTCTTTCTTTTCACTTCCTATTACTCTTTTGCTGGCTTTACTTCTGTTGCCATCAGTTACCTTCTGAAGACATATTCCTGAGTAGAATATATCTTCAGTGAGCTGCACTGATCTTTTCATGAGTAAAGGACATAGCTAAGAATCAACACAGGACACTTTGTTGCCAACAAAATTATTTCTGCAACCATCATAGGTTGGTCTGGTATGTGAAAAATTACAGAGGCAGATGCAATCGCCAGCCCAGTGGAAATATGGGGATAAACTCAAACATGCAAATCCTCATTCTTTAACGATTTTCTCTTTTTTAACTCAAAGAGAAACACACTCTTTATCTATCACACCTATTTCTGAGGTTACCTCTGGTGGTCAAACAGACTAGCAACTACGGTATTCTGAATAAACTGAATTACCCTAGAAAAAGTAATTTTTTACAGTTAATACACATAATCATATAGTACCAGATTATGGGCTGAAAAAATATTGAAGTGCGATTGCATTGCATTCTATCCCCACCAGCCAGAAAATATCTTTCATAAAGTCTAACCAGACATGCTACAGCAAGCATATTTCAGTTTGTGACCTGCTGTGCTGCCCTGGTAGAAAAGGATGTGACAAAGGAGGAATGTGCATAATATAAGGTGTTTGAATTTCAGAAGTAGTTTTCTTCCAGTGGGCTGAAGTAGGTCAGGGACTCATTAGTAGTCATTACTTTTAATTACATACAACAGATACTATAGAAGAAAAAAAAAAAATAATAATAATGTGATAGCACAATCTCAAGGCCCAGAATAGATGCACTATCTACACCACAAATTCACCACTCTGGAAAGTACGGGTCTGTGCTGTGTGATGCACTTTAGGGCAAAAACATTAAAAGGATATTTATGCATTACGAACATTTTTACAGCTGAAGCACATCTTGTCACACTGTGCATTGCTCTGTAACTCCAGGAGGATGAGAATCCATCTAAGGACAGCTTGAACTGTCATCAATGTTCTGTGCAAGGAAGTCTATTGATAAATGTTTAACAATGGCATTTTCTCAGTACGGGAGCTCTATTCTGGTATTTCCACATCATTTTAAATCCTGGGGTTTGCCCCTCTGAAAACCAACTACGTTAAGTAGTTGCACATTAAATTATCCACCATCTGTAGGCAGCCTCTTTCTAAATATTTTAAACCCAGCTGAGGTCCAGGCACTGAATGATAAATGGAAGCAGCAGCAGATCAAATGAGTAATATTCATACTGAGATCAAATCACAAGGAGGGGAGAATGAGCTTGGGAATGGCTGTTAGCTCTTCCTGCATCGTTTCTTATGTTCTCCAATCATCAGATCAAACGGGAAGCCAAGGATGGTCAGATAGCTTTAGGGACTTCTTAAACTATTAAAATTCCTTTTCTACTTGTTGGGGAAACCCACACTTAATTATGTGTATCAATATGTTAGACTTGTGTCAATCTCTGCTGAGCACAGTCTGAACTCTGATATTTCAAAGCTTTTTTAGCCCTACTTTCCTCATTAGAGCTTGTCATGTCAGTGTCTGGAACTGTAATATCTTTTGATGAGTTTGAGTAAAATACATATAGATGTGCATTACTTTTGGTCTGAACTAACAAAGCCAACTTTTTATTATTATTCAGCAGTAATAAATTTACCTAGTAGTTCATAAAGTATTCCTCAGTCCAAATCAGGTTTCCTTTACATTCATTTACTAATTAGTACCATAGAGAGCACTGCAGGCAACTTCAGAGACTCACCTGTGGGGACATGCAGTTGTCCACAGGAATTTTTCTGATTACAGAGACCATCACTATGGAAAAAGAGGGTGGTCTCAGCAGGACGCAAGATGGGTGCTCTGCTTAATGGACAATTCTGATCTTTGCATTCACGTTTTAATGCTGCAAAGCTACTTCAGCTTACACCACTGGCTGAGCAGTAGTACTATCCTTTTGCTACCCATGCTGCCAGCTTAATGTCATGAGATACAAGTAACTGAAAAATATCATGAGGAGAAAAAGCAAATTTTGTATTGTTGACAGCTCCCTCCACAGTTGTGGACAACGTGAAGATATGTAGACAGGGCTCAGCTGGCCAGACACATATGCCCAGTGCTTCCACGGGTGCTTTCGCGTGTTCTAGGGTATGCTGCCTGCACTTCAGCTATGGCCCCAGAAAGCCCAGCTTGCCTGTAATCTGCCTGCCCCACGCTAATGACCTGGGATACCTCCCATCAGAGTGCATTACGGGAATCCCTATGATTCACCATAGCTAGGGATTCCTTCTGCAGCATAGGCGGCTCATACGGTATTATATAAAGCATCATTTTAAATCCATTTATTACAGACTTGGAAGAAGTAAAATGAAAGTGCCCCTTTTCTGTGTTCAGATTATTTTTTTCTGTTTCTTAAAACAATCAAACTTGGCAGTTAAACAATTTTACCTTGAGTTTTTAACCTTAAAAGTTACAAGAAAACATTAGCCAGTCCCAAAGCAATTTCCAAAAAGTTAAATGTTTCCTGTATTACCACAATGAAACGCTAACTCCAGTTGCTACTGGTAGAAAAGTTGAAGAAAAAAGTAAAACATTTCCAATCAAAAGATTGGAACTTATCTATGAATTAGGCTCTGAGGCCCCATGGGAGTGATATCCAAGCCTTCCTTTCTATTCAAAATATACTTTATTTTAAAAATAGTAGGGTGGCTGTGGAAAAAAGGCATCCTCCTCCACATGGTTCCTGAACACCATATGGCAATGCCTCTTGTTTTCCATCATTATCAGATTTCCATTCTGATTTCTGACTTAAACACCATGTTTCATCACTGCATTGATCCATGATTATCTTATCAAAAACATCATGGCAAGCAGACAGATGAAAATCAAGGCAACTCAAGCAAGAGTACAACAGTGTATTTACAAAGTAGGACTACGTTGTCACGGGTCTAAAGACTCTCTGCAATAACTCCTACAGAATTTTGGAAAGTTGTGAAAACCTAAATATTTAAAATCCATGAACTGGATAGGTGCAGGATGCAGGATTCATGGCGGGGGTGGGGGGGGGGGGGGGGCGTCACCAAACAAAAATACTGACTAGATAAATTAATTATGTGATAAAAGTGATTTCAAATAAAAGAAATAACCTAGTATTTGTTTCCTTGTGTCTAACAGCATCAGAGTCTGAAATCCTCAAAAGTACAACCTGGCTGCCAATGGGCTAATCTTACCTGGCCCTTTTGAAAATCCCAGCCTTGCAACATAAAAAAGCAGATATAAGTGCATTATCCATCATTTGGGGATTGTTCACAACAATAACTATCACAATCTCAGCCTAGAAAAAAGAAGCCCCCTAATATGGGCTCAAAAGTACATTGTACAAAGTATACCTCATCGCTTCCCTCCACCACAAAAACTGTATTGAAACCTGCATGTCTGAGCACATGCAGCAACTTTGTACCCACTATTTCCACTGGGGCATTCTGCAGACAGTCTTTAGGGTCTCTGTCAAGGACATGGTGCTTTGGAGACTGCTCTGCAGCCAAAAAGTCAGAACAGCACAAACAATGCTCAGAGTCTTCCTAACTGGATAGTAAGGTCAAAGAACTCTGAAAATTAGAGCTTAAGGGAAAAGAAAAAATAGCACAATAGCCTCCATAAAATACCCATAATAATACATGGTACCAAAGAAAGTAAAACAATCAGCTTTCACAAATACCTGTATTTCATTCAGATAGGATAGGTACAACATTACAAATCATACTCAACACACGCAAACAGATCACAGCACAAGGAACTTGTGCACATGGTCAGGCATATCAGAGTCTGAACTTGTCCATCGCTTCTTTTGACCCTGCCAGTAGTTATGAGTAAAGTTTCCAAAAAGGAGTAAGATTGCCATGAAAGTCAGGAATTACAAAAGAAATTATTATATTTCTATATAAAAATAACGTGTGTATGTATAAAATACGTACACATACACACACACGTATTCCATGTGTTGGGCCCTTTTTCTTTCCTTTCTGACAGAGTGGTTAGTGGTTTGTACTTCCCCACTGGGGAGGCTACCCAAATCTTGTTTCTAAGCTGATATTGTTAGTGACCCAAATTAAGCAAGAAGATGAGCTTTAAGAAAAGCACAGCTTGAAGGGAATAAGATCGCTTGAAAAAACAGAGAGATCTTGTAGAGGTTTCCTACTTGTACAGCAGCATATTCTTAGTTTCTCCATTTAAAGGGGAGAATTAGAATATTGGGGAAAGCTGTCTAAAAATAGTTCAATGTGATTTCTTATTGAACTGTTCTCTACTTCCTATACATAGGTACTTTTCTCTGACACTTTCCTCCTTTCTTCCTGTAACTCATAATTACTTTCTTTCCTCAGACATTTCAAGAACTTATAGTTCCCTCCTGTTATCTTCTTGATGTTCTCTCTCATTCCTCTACGTGAACATCTCCTTCTTCCCAGATATTCCTTTTCCTTCACACCTGGTTTCACTACCTCTTCTTAGTCCCTTCTCAGTCACAACTTGACTGAACTGAGAAGGATAAGTAAACAGTGATTAGTTTCTAAAAAGCTGATTTAGGATTCTCAGTTCCAGTTCTGCTTTTCCCCTTTGGCAGCCTACAGTTCAGAGATACTGAATGTTTCCACTTGGCCCAGCAGAAAGGGCAAAGGGGAACTCCTCTTCTGTGAAATAAGGCTGGACAGGGTCACTTCTAACACTTGTCTACCGAGTAAGGCTTCCTTCCCCATAATAGGTATTTTTGCTCTCCGACTGCATTGAGAACATGTCCGCAAAGTCAGCAAAGCAATATTTGATGTAGGAAAAAAGCCTATATTGGATGGGCATTTCACATCATTTCTGCAAATTCTCCTTTTCCCTATTTTTATTCATTGCAATTTAAGTACAAATCAGTTTACTGTTATCACCACCATACAGCCTTGTTTGAGTGCTAGCCTTAGCCTTCCCAGCTAGTGTGATGGAGATTTCCTTCCTAGCTGTGACTCTCCAATATCTCGAAGTCCAAATACAGATAATATATAAGTCCTTTTGAAGGTTCTTAAAAGTCCTCCTCAGTTAGCTTGATCCTGTAAGTCTGGCCCCACCATGAACACCCTACTTCAGAGCAGCTCTGCAGGATGCTGAAAGAAGAGGGGCTGAGGAGCTTTCAATAAGCTCAAAAAGCTCCATCACTCATTTTTTTTCCCCATTTCAGCAATCCCAGTAACACCCCATATTTCTGACAGGATGTCATTAGTCAGGGGCAGGGCTTGCTGACAACCACTCTCCACTGCCCTGAGGAGTAGCTCCTCCACCTGCCTTCACGCCTGCAGTTACCAGCGCGCCTTTCCAGGCACTGCCTCAGCAGGCAGCCAAGGCAACCCTGGCCCCGCGGCTCCACACAAACCTTCACTTTCACCTGAAGGGGAACAAAACGCTCACGTCAGCCCACAATGTATTTCACAAAATTCAGTGTCTTTACTTTGGTAGAACAAGAAACCAGTTGGTCCTGTTCTGACCAACTATTGGGAACCTTTATACTCTTCAACTGTTGGAGATTTTTCCTTCGAATGATGCAAAACACCCATTTTTACAAACCCAGCTTTAGTACAGATCTTTTTAAGAGAACCCCATGTTTACCAGACAGCATTTCAGTCTGCAGCTACTGTATGCAGTGCATCAGTGCACTGATCAGTAGTCTTTGGAAATCTTTTGTATATTGTGCACAAATGATTTGTATTAGGAACTAGAGTATCACTGTACCACTTCTGAATACTACAGCAGCTTTTGATGAGTGAACATCTTTTATTTTGAAATTGTCCTCCCTCAGTCTGTTGCTGCATATGTTAAAAGACCCCATCAAAACCAAGATTACACTAAACTAGATTTAAAAGTGTCAAGTACATTGAATAAACATTGGAGACATCAAAAACCTGAGTGGATGCTCCTGATGACAAGTGGTGTGGGAATGCCAGCCTGTGCTGAGCCTGATACAATTCCGTTTCCATCTACTTATTGAAATTACTTCACAAATACATTTCTGCGTATCAGTGTCATCTATCTAGTTCCAGGCACTGGAAGAGCTGGTTTAAAATTGGCAGCTGAAAGACATCAACATATTTTTCCATGGAATATCAATGTCATTTACATCTCTTTCAAAAAAAAAAACCCAAAACCACACACACCAACCCACACAACTTTGAAGAATTTGGTTTTGATGTCTTTAGTCTGTCTTCTCCTTTACAGTTTGTAGATCTTACTTTTCAATCATAAAAGCAACAAAGCATGGAGGTTTACTGGAACAGAATTTGCGGGCTCCGTCTGGCACGTGGGCTGCCTATGTAACATATGGTGAAGTTAAGCACCTTGGAATAGGATTCACATGATTCTTCCTGAGCTAGCCAGTAGGAAATACCAAGCAAGAGATGTGTCCAAGATCGTATTTCTTTGGCACAGGTGGAAGCAAGACTCCAGTTAACAGCCCAAAGTCATCTTCCACACATAAGACTGGTTCACATTTGTCTTCTAAAAACAAGTCTGGAGAAAAGGACAATGTTCTCATCTCTATTTATTTTTTAAAGAAGAGCTAGTTGCCGCAGGGCCTGCGTTTACACACTCGCATCTCCACTCTTAGTTGGGAGCCCTTGTTATGTGTAGGGCTGATGACCTCCCTCAAGTCCCTTTCCTTTAGGTTAGAAACCAATACAGAAAGGGTTATAGCAAACACCAAAGCGTGAAACATGGCTCTTATGTCACCTTCAGAATGCATACAGCCTGAACCAAATCTCCCACGGGATTGCTCTAACACTGAGACACTGGCCAGACTGAGATGGGGAGGACTCTCTCACCCTCCCATGGCAGCAGGACCCTGCATGGATGAGTTGCTGGAGAACAAACAAGCACAGCAGACACGACTGCACAGCTCTGCACTATATCTGAGCTGGGGCCGGTCTCAGGGTCTGGTCTTCACTTCTTGAGGTACATTTGACACTCATTAAAATATTGTTTGCCAAACACGCAGGCAATAAGCTAACTGCCAAGGTGGTAGCCCTCGTGGGGAAATGCACTCACAGAACTCTAAGTGCTAAGAGAACTTTACTTGCCAAAATTAGACACAAGAAGTTTCACAGAACCAAGAACATCTCTACAAATCACAGACTGAGATGTCCCAGTGCCACTTTAGGCACATAACATGGCTGTGTGAGGTCTTACTTATTTTATCTGGGCTAGGTAGCCCAAACATAACTCCTCAGATTTATGAAAACAATTAAGGAGTCTAGTTGTATTATACAGTTTCCAAATGAATTTACAAATCTTCCATGTCAATTTTCTAAAGAATTGCAATTTCACTCCCTATTAGGATAAGAGAAATTTCTGCCTGACAGAATTCCCCATACAATTGAAGGAAGTTATTTTCTATACATTTGTATGTCAATCAGAGTCTTATCTGTTATTGCTGAGCATTTTTCCCTGCACACTTTATAAAATATACCCTTTCCACTCACTCAATTTGGCTGAGTCAGCAATTAGCAATATTTTACTCAAGAAAGAGAAAAATTTTGACTTTCGATACACAGGTGTCACAACAGTCAGACTAACAAGAGCGAATTGTTTCAAATACACTTCTCCATGTTCAGGGGACAGTTTTGTACAGAAAACAAAAGAGTGCAAACAGAGCTACCACCAGTGCCTGCGCTGGTGGCCAATAGCCCCAGACTCTCTCTACCACCTAGGGTGCCAAAGCCAAGAGCACCTGCAGAGGTCGGCTCCCCCTCTGCACAGCCTGCTGGACACAAGCCTCAGGGCCAGAGTCTCCAGAGCCTGCTCTGTCCTGCAGCCGACTGCAGAGCAAAACCTGATTTTCAGATGGGCAGTTGGCTGCAGAAACCCAGGCCCTCACGTCTGGTGCTTTGCCAACACGTGGGGAACCACAGGTGAGAACAGAGCGTGCCTCCTTACCCCAGCACAGCCTCGCAGGACGCAGAGCATGGCTGTAGTGCCACAGCGGGCAGGAGCAGAACTGCTCACCCTGCCGTAAGGGAGGCAAAGGCTTTGAATTTTTCTTGGTAACCCGAGAATGAAACCCCAGACGAAGCTTCTGCAACTCAGGTGGGATGCCAGCACGGCTGCCCCTCCTTTCAGTCCTGTGGGATCACAGTCAGGGGCTGCACACAGAGACGGCGAACTCACAGCTCCGCACTACGCTGTGCCGGAAAGCACGGAGCATCTTGCGACTGCATCAACAGAAAGAAGCCAGCATTTCTGGGACGCTTCATTCACTTTGCTTCTAGTCAGGAATATGTCAGTGACAACGAGACACTAAGTGCACAGGGAGTACCATCACTTTAAAGTCTATACATTAAGTTACAGGGCCACAAAAAAGCTCAGCAAATACTAGTAGCTGGCTAGACAGGAGATCATTTAAATCTTTGCACAAGAGCTAGGCCAGCCACATTATACGATCGCTTTTTCCACACAATGATTTTTATTTTCCTCCTCTCACATGAGAACTGCTCACTTCAAATCACAAGTTACTGACATTATTAGTGATATTTTCTCAACTTTTCCTATAAGCAAAGAAACAAACAGAAAAAACCCTCTTCAGACCTCTGTTTCACAGTTTGGATGCGTACGTGTCACACAATACAGAAAGCACTACCAAGAAGCCTTTGTGCATGGAAATTACTGGGTAGGTTCCATGTTATCATTTCACCATATATGTTGGAAATCTCAGATCCACAGAAGAAACTTCCAGAAAGACAACAAACAATCAGGCTCTCATTTGATGTGAGCATCAGCCTCTCCTTACCATAATTCCTGAAGCTATAGAACAAAACTAATGCATATTTCTTTTGTTCCCTAAATTGACTACTCAGAAAATGTAAGGCTCAAGTCCCAAACTCTCTAAGTTCACTATCCAAGTGCTTAAGGTCAAGGAAGCTTTTCATAGACGTGGAATTTTACCTGAAAGCAGCAGCTGAAGAATCAGAATCAAACAGACGATCAGAAATGTGATCTCACATACACCTTTTTTAAAGCTTCTGTATACACGCCTACATATTCTCAAGAAATAAGAAGCACTTGAGATTCTTCTCACACTGCATCAATTTCCACATCTTATCTCACTTCAGCTCATACCTGCTGCAGAAATTAAATCTAAGAAAAAAAAATTAACATGCTGAAACCTACCAGTTAATAATACATTCCTGTTGTACAGGCAGAACAGGTTAATTTGTTTTATCTGTTTAGAATGCAAAAAGCGGCAAGTTAAATACTGAACCCTCTCTCAGAATGTGAAAAATATATTATCCTTTTTATTGACTGTAAACATTCAATCTAAAGAACATTTGGAAAGTAAAGTCTGGAATACCTGCTTTGATTAGTCAACAGATGCTCTACAGAGTCAAAACTTACTTACTCCCTGAGTTCTGACTTTTATTGTTAACCCAAACAATAACAAAATAGAAACCTAAGCTTTTTTTTCCCCCAACTGACTATATCAGCAGCAGCTGTCTAAAAACTAACTTTGCTCTAATACTTGATTATATCTGCTTCAGGGAAAGTTTCCTGTATCTCAGATAATTTCCACCTGCTTGTATGAGTCACCTGTTAGTACAGCTGTTTCTTAATGGTACTGCCTTGCAGCTGAGATAAGAGTGAATTCAACAACTAAAGATCAAGAGGTAATTTGATAGTCTAATACATTAGTTTCTTCCACTGACAGAAAACTTATTTCCTTATGTAAATAAAATCATGACATGATCCAGTAGCTAAAATGAGGAAAGTAAAAAATTAGGACTAGAAATAAGATAAAGATACTTAATGCTGAAAGCAACAAATAATTGGAAAACTGTGCTGGACTCTACTTCTTGGTATCTAGTGTAAGATAGCAGAGTACAGAGCCCAGACTTCAGATGAGCAGACTTCGATTTATTCAGGAAACTGCTGGGTGTGATCCTGTGACAGCTCTGAAAAGTAAAGAAGTTCAGAGAAGTTGGCGGGTCCTTCAGACAGCATCTTACAAGTGCAAGAGCAGTCCTGCCCAATATTCAGGAAGACCAGCAAAATTATCAGATAATCTGCCTGACTGAGCAGCGAACGTATGGTGTAGAGACACTAAAAGGCAATATAGAGGAGGAGGATGCAGGGACCAGGTATAGGAATATAAAAACATTGCTTGGGCCCACAGGGACGGTTGTCAGAAAAGCCAAAGCTCACCTACAGTAGAAGGGACATCAAAAGCAGCAAAAATAGCTTCCACCAATACCTTCATAGCAAAATGCTGACAAGGACAATGTGGGCTCATTGCTGAATGGGGTGGGTGATTTAGTAACAGCAGACACAAATAATGCAGAGATATTCGATGCCTTCTTTTCTCCAGTCTTCACCAACAAGGTTTCTCAGGTGTCTCTGCTTACTGAAAGGGTTCACAGAGGAAAACAACTTGCAGTGGATGACAATCAAGTCAGGAATTACTTTAGATAAATCACCCCATGCATCCCTATTGGGCTGCAGCCAAAGGTTCTGAGAGAACTGGCTAATATCCTTGCAAGATCATTCTCTATCACCTTTGAAAGGTCCTGAAGACTTGGAGAGGCACCTTGTGACAGGAAATGTTGCACCCCAGCTTCAAAAAAGGTGAAAAGAAGAACCAGATCGGCCTCACCTCAGTCTGTGGAAAAATCATGGAGTGAGTCTTCTTGGAGTACACCTCTGGATACACAAAGAAGATGATGACTGGAAGCAGTCAGCATGGATCTACCAAGGGCAAATTATGCCTGACCACCCTGACTGCTCTCTACAATACAGTAATGGGATCTGTGGTCAAGGAGAGAGAAGAGGATGCCATTTAGCTTGACTTTAGCTTTTCACACTGTCTCCCACAGTATTCTTGTATCCAAGTTACAACTTTACAATCTGGTGGTGAACAACTGGACAGGTAAAAATCCAGCTGAATGATCAAGGGAGGGTCATGATTAAGGGGCCATAGCCCATCTGGAGGCTAGTAACAAGTTGTCTACCACATGGGTCTATCCTGGGACCCATCCCATTTAATGTTTTTACCAGTGACCTGCAAGTCATTCAGATGATGGAGTGCACTCTCATGAAGTTTGCAGATTACACCAAACTGGAGGAAACAGTGGATGCAGGGCAGGGCTGTCATACAAAGGGACCTAGACAGGCTTAAGGAACAGGCCAACAGGATACTCATGAAATTCAACAAGGACAAATGCAAATCCTTGCACCTTCGAAGGAATTGCTCCTTGCAATGATACAGGCTGGGAACTAATGAATGAGGAGCAGCTCTGTGGAAAAGGCCCCAGGGCTCTGGAAGACAGCAGCATGAGCCAGCAGTACCCTGGCAGCAAAGAGGACCAGCAGCATCCTGGGCTGCAGAAACAGGAGCAGTACATCAAGGGAAGGGATTATCACCCTCCACTCATCATTGTTAAACCACATTGGGAATACTGTGCGAAGTTTTGGGTCCCTCAGTGCAAGACAGATACAGATAAAACAGACTAAGTTCAGCAAAGGGCCCCCACGATGGCTGGGAGCTGAAGCTCTTGCCTGTGAGAAGAGGCTGAGGGAGCTGGGATTGTTCAGCTTGGAGCAAAGTTGGCTGGAGGGGAACTGAACAACAGCCCTCCAGCACCAGAAGATGCAGACAGACTTCACAGCCATGCATGGTGGCAGGGTGAAAGACAACAGGCAAAAATTGAAACAAGAAATGTTCAGACTGATATGAGGAGAAACTTTTTCACCGTAAGGACAGTCAGGCAGTGCAACAGGCTGCCCAAAGAGTTTTTCTCCATCCTTGGGGGTTTTCAAGACCCAACTGGATAAAGACCTGAGCAACTGGTCTGATCACATAGCTGAACTTGCTCTGAGCAGTAGGCTGGTTCATCCTACCACACTGACGATAGGACTGAGCTTTGAGTTAGTTGTCCTCAGTACTCCCTGTAATTCATTAAGAGAGACAAGAATCTCCGCTAGGTAGTTCACATCTAAATGGACTGATAAACATCTACTGGAGACCTATTTGTCTCCAGTGACTGCAGAGAGAACTTAAAGTCACAGCGTAAATAATATTCAGATATTTTTCTGTGTACCAAAGAACCAGCTAATATTTGTCTCAATTCTTGTTTGAATTTAGAATTTAAATGGAAGTAGGCATTATTTGACCTAATTTTAGTCCTTCTCTGTGTCCTGACAGAGGAAAGTAAATATAACACAGTCATTCCAAACATGCAAGATCCTAAACCTGTACAGTTTTTGTTGCTACTTTAGGAATTACAGCTGTACAGTTAGGTGTTGGGGTTACTTTCTCTAAGACTTCCTGTGGGGAAAAGAAGGTATATTAAATTTCATTCAGTAAATCATGAAAATTATAAAGGAGGTGTACAAAATGTTGCTGAACCTTAAAAAGCAAACAGACATTAAAGATTTCATAGTAAATAAAGAGACTTCCAACTGTATGGGCAGGAATAGCATGCTGCAACAGCACAAAACCAGGAATTTGCACTGAACCAAGAAATAAACTCCCACAATTTCTTAAAATATGCATATATGCACATGCAGAGAGTGTAGGAATAGAGCGCAGCAAGAACTGAGGTCCAGCTCCTGTCGGTAACGGAATCTACTCCACTCTGCCGTAGCCTGAGGGGGGGCCCTCACTAGCAAAATGCCAAGGGATTTCTTGGCTCCTCATGCATCCTGGTTTTGATGCCATAATACGGGCATTAAATAAGGCAAGGCACATGTGCATCTCGCTCTGCTAAGGTCCAGTTTCCAGAGGTACATGCTGTTCTCACATGAGGAGCACCACTAGCCCTAAAGACCACAAGGAAAGTGAAAGATGTCTTCCAGGACTTCCTTCTCTTTTTCCTATACAGAAGAAATGCCTTGCTGAGAATGACAGTCTTCATCTAGAAAACTCAAGATATTTTAGCAAAATGCTGTTTGTGTATTTGTTTAAAAAAAAAAACCAAAAAAACACAATTAAAAATTTTGAAGCACACATCAGTTC
>NW_009636473.1:22941-48040 GCF_000690535.1 Cariama cristata | reverse complement strand
CCCTACAGCAAACAGACAAAAAACCACAGAATCATAGAATGGTTTAGTTGGAAGGGACCTCAAAGCCCATCCAGTTCCAACAGCCCTGCCATGGGCAGGGACACCTTCCACCACACCAGGTTGCTCAAAATCCCATCCAACCTGGCCTTGAACACTTCCAGGGAGGAAGCAGCCACAGCTTCTCTGGGCAACCTCTTCCAGTGCCTCACGACCCTCATGGTGAAGAATTTCTTCCTAATACCTAGTCTAAACCTACCCTCTTCCACTTTAAAGCCACTGCCCCATGTCCTATCACTACCTGCCCTTGTAAAAAGTCCCTCCCCACCTTTCTTGTTGGCCCCTTTAGATACTGGAAGGCTGCTCTAAGGTCTCCCCAGAGCCTTCTCTTCTCCAGGCTGAACAACCCCAACTCTCTCAGCCTGTCTTCACAGGAGAGGTGCTCCAGCCCTCGGATCACCTTCGTGGCCTCCTCTGGAATCTCTCCAACAGGTCCATGTCCTTCTTGTGCTGAGGACCCCAGAGCTGAAGGCAGTACTGTGGGAGGGGTCTCACCAGAGTGGAGTAGAAGGGCAGAATCCCCTCCCTCAACCTGCTGGTTACACTGCTTTGGATGCAGCCCAGGATAGGGTTGGCTTTCTGGGCTGCCAGAGCACACTGCCGGGTCATGTTGAGCTTCTTGTCAACCAACACCCCCAAGCCCTTCTCCTTAGCTGTATATATGTCCTTTCCACATCATTTTGGAGATATTCTTTGTGAAAAATATCCATCTCATCTAATCAATTTCTTTTCCTTAAATACCGCTACATTAAACAGCTCTTGGAAAATTTTAGTAATTTTTATGAGCATTTACCTCTTCCTCCAGAATACATAGTTTCAGATTTATTTGCTTTCCAAACTCAGCGTTTACAACTACTGTTCCAGCACAAGTGCCACATCAGTTCTAACCTCCCCAACACAATGAGCTTTTGCTTGTGCTGTGTGTCCCAGACCACATAAAAGTTCTGTGCCTAAGTCACTGTGAAAATAAATAAGAGGATTGGTTGGTAAATCTTTCTTACTTATTATCATGCTTACTATCTATAAAGCAAGAGTAAGTTGTCAATAAGATATAATGCTCCCTTTGCCCATTATCCATCTCTCAAGAATTATAGAACTCTCTATTACCAAAACAGTCTTAATTTTGTCCAAAGTAAAAACATTTTGAAAGAAATACTTTAAGAAGTCCTCAGTCTTTGTAATTAGAAATCAAATTCCTGTAATTTCTTTAATAAAGCAACATATTATGTATGCTACAAACAAATCAAATAAATTACCATTTTTAATTAGGCATAACAAACAATTAAACAGATGACATTTAACATTAATTTTCTCTACTGGAGGGAACACAATTTAAATCGGTGCTGAGCCCAGTACTCTCCTTGTGGATATTCCTTCAAATGCAGTGACATTCAAAACCACCATCACATTTTCAGAGCCTAGTCTATTCCCATTTTTCAGTATTTGAGGTTTCACTTTTAAGCCAGGTTTTTTTAAATTACCAAACTTCCCTAGAAATGTTTCATGTCTTAAAGTTTCTGCTCAGCTCCATAGTATGTAATTGCTGAACAGCTGCACAGTCATACCAACCACTGATAAAAAGGCATTACAAACTTCTAAGGAAATCATATTTATAATGCATAATATTAAAGGCCAAAGAAAATCAGTAGTACTTCAAGGCAAATTTCTGAAAATAGGGCAAGAGCATCCTGGGAAAGATGATGGTAAATACTGCGCAGCAATGAAAAGATGCAGCTGTCTAAAACATAACTCCCATACAGCACACTGAAAAGGGAATTACCTTACTTTTGACTGCACTTTGTCTCCCAAACTAAAGCATCATCTACAGCTAACTGCTTCAAGGACAGGAGCAAAAACTCTTAGGAATCCAGTCCAGCAAAGAGTAGGTATGTTCAGGAGTTACCCAATTCTGAGCACATGGGTTGTCACCCTGACTTCATATATTTAAATACCTCAAAGACTTGCCCCCGTGAAATATTTCAGGCAATCCAGAAGCCACAAAGGAAATGCTCTATTTCCTACTCTGAAAGCTTTTCCTTAATTCTTCATTTGTAATGGTGTAAGAGAAGACTGCGTCTGTAGAAATCAGTGGAGTAAGACACTGTAAACCCAGCTAGAAAGAAAATCTAGCGGGTGCACATTTCACTTGCAAGCTTTACTTAGCAATTGTCATCACATGCATACACATTTTCTGCAAAGCATCAAATGCTAAAAACAAAGCAAAGGCGTTTCATATTCACTAAAAGGTGACAGATGAGTTTTTAGAGACTGCAAAATACAATAGAACATTTCACCCAGAAGATCATTGTCAAGAAAAATGGGAAGCCCAAAATGAGAACATGATTTTAATTTTTGTTCTGCTGCCTGAGAGAACTAAATGTAGAACGGTATCTTCCTGCTCGGACTATATGCGTGACTCCCATCAGCAGAAATGACTGCTATGTATGTGTATTGAGGGTAGAACAATTCTGGGTCTGTACACACAGTCTGCAGTGCGAGAAAGTAGCAACAGATTTGCTCTAAATGAAAGAAGTGGGAAGCTGAAGTGGCCATTTTTGTAGCTAGCACATCGCCAGAGATCTTAAATTGAAGAGGTAGTTGGAGAAACCTATTTGTGACATGTTACATCAGTCAGTAGTTTAAGACCATAGCTAGTCTGTTTTATATATACATATATATCAAAAAAATCATACAAAAAAGAGTAAGTTTTTAAAACATTAGAATTATAACATAAATAAGTCTTTGTGCTTGGGGAAAAGCCTCGGGGGAACACTTCTACAGACAAGCCCCTGCAAGGAAAATGCTTCCAGGGAATGCCTCCCTGGACAAATCTCTTGCTAAGTAGAATGCCTCTGGCAAAATGCTTTTGGTAAAACGCTTCTGAAAGATGATGCCTCTCTGACAAAACCTGTGCTCTTTCTCTCTCAGAGTGCCCAAAGCCAGGCTTTCATGGCTGCGAGGAGCAGCCCATCAGTGGATGAGCCCTGCTCCTCACTATCTCTAAGCACTAAAAATAAAAACTAGAACCAATTGCTGTCTGTATCCCAATGATTATAAACCCAGAATTTCCATAATCACAGTTAGTACAAACACTTATGCTTCAATTAGGTAACAGTGGCAAATAACCGTCAGAAGTAAGAGATTTACATGTAATAGAGTTACTGAGAAATAATCACATTGCAGTTATGCAAATCAGTCCTCATCAGCCAATCTGACTGCAAGGATTTGCATATGTGATTACAAATGTGCAGTAATACAGATGTAACTTTGGGCTCTGCCTGCCTGAGAGAGTGCTTCACCTGTGGAGTACTTAGTTATCTGGAAAATCCTGAACTTACATTGGTACTGAAATTTTGTCTTGTTTTTCACATTCCTTGCATTACCTGGTACGAGTATATCCGTTAAAATATTCTCCTGCCAAAGAAATCTTAAATCATATACTTACAACAAACAAGATACTGTAGTTTCCCTCTTCATCACTAATCTACTTATTCTCTCGCTGTCCTCTTGCTGCAACTACATCCCTTGAGGGAAGTTTTTTCAGTCCCTATGGACACTACGTAAGAGTGAAAAAGCAAAAAGTAGGAAGTCACCGTATTTACTGTAACATAGAATAAGGAGATCAGAGCACACAGAAAACGTGCTGTACAGATATTCAGAAAATGTCATGGTTTAAGTAGATCAATCATGTTTCAGGCATACTGCTATAGCTAAAAAAAGGTAGCCATGCTTTCTGCATAAAACCCTTTAGGGCTAGAAAACAAATAGCAATCTTCAAGCCATAGTAACAATTTCTCCTGTTTCGGACTGCTTACCTCTTCAGGTCACTATAGTACGAAGAGCCTTACAACAACATTAACACTAGCTTTTTGGCACTGCAGAAAAAGGGAGGCTGGGGGAAGGAGTATAAATTTACAAAAGATTAAGTATTTTCAAGACTTTTCTACCTAAAGTGATTCTATTTCAATTTACTGCTCAATCTGAATATATTTGATACATCTAATTTGATACATCTAATTTTCTGCATGTAAGATTGAAAATGTTGATACAGGCTGGTAGCCTGGAATATCTGGTCACATCACAGTTAGACTGCAGGCCAGATCCTGTTCTCCTGAATCCTGCCTGAGCCAGAATGCAAGTGTATGAATTCCCCTTACACCTCCAACAGCAATTTAGCCCTCCGACCTGTGTTCGTAATCTTTTAAATACATTTCTGCTAGTCTAAAAGTTCCTTTGGTGTCTAAAGTAGTCTCTCCTAAGAACATCTATGATGAAATACATTGTTAGTATTTCTAATGACTTTGTGAAAATTGCATTTATTCTCATAATGCAAAGAACTTCGATTGCTATCATCAGGTCTTACAACAGTCATATTTCCTAATACCACTACAAAGTACGTTGTTCTTACATGGGCCATTTCTTATTCACTTCTCCATATATATTGCGCTGTTCTTTTCTGTTGTCAGTCCATGAATACAAAGAAGAAATTATATGCACAGAAACCTTTGCAAATAGAAATATTGTTGATGACACTTGAAGATAATTACAAAAACCCTAAGGAAAGCTTTACAATATTAAAGACAATGAATACAACATTTTCAGACACGTGCATATTCAAATAGTTTACAGCTAGGTGCTGTCAGAGCTGGGTGAGAAAAGGTTTCTCTACCTCAACAATAATTTCAAGATTTCAAAATATTTTCTGTTCTGCATGAGAATGGAAACAAGAGCAGCCCAACTTTTCCATCAAAAAAAAAAAAGTGAATCAACGGTTTATCATATGAGGTGTTTCTAAGAGGTGGAAAACCTAAGTTTAAATGTCTAACCAGGAACTGAAAAGTGATACACTGATATTTCAGTTGGCATTGGGGGCTATGTGGAAGCTCTATGTGTTTATAAGCACAGAAACAGAGTTTTAGTAGAACTATACACTACCATTAAAAAGTTTGATTCAGTAAGTCATCATTTTCAAACAAAAAAAAGTGAATGTTCATCACAAAATTCCAGATAAGCAATAGCTGCTAGTATCCAAATGCTGATACAGTACTCATTTTATTTTTATGGGTTTTTTTATTATTATTCTGTAGCAAGTGAATCATTTGTCAATCAAAATAAAATTACAGTCAATTTCAGTCTGTGGTGCTCACTCAAACCAGCTATCTAATTAGACACAGTCAACGTTATGACTCATAAACTAATGAGATCTCCCCTTTTGATTCTTTCAAAAAGGAACAGGGATTAACTCACTTGAGAAACTGTTTTCCCACTTTGAACATTAGACCGTAGTAATCACGAGATCAAAAGCAATCTATTAAAAGGGTGTATTCCTTACGTATTGTATAAATTTACCACATAATATCCTATTAGGAAATTGTATGTTCTTACCTAATATTGGAAAAACATTCCAAAAATCACTTACAGAATTGATCTTTCATTCATTTATTACACGTAAAAGAAATAAAAACTATAGTGTAGCTATGACAAAGTCTGACTTGCAGGCACAGCAAAGCTCTTCCGCACAAGACAGGGCTGAAAAAGTTGCAATCGGCGTGCCTATGTATCAAAAAAAAAATCAAAAAAATAGTGGGGATAATATCAGCATGCGTTGGTTGCTTGACATCATCAGGTACTGCAAACAGATTTTAATTCATTTTTCCTAACATTAAAAAGTGTCAGAAATGCCTGAGGGTTTCTGTGTTGTTTTGCTTTTTAGAGAAAAGCTTTAAGCTTTTTAAATTAACTGTCCAGAATGTTAATGCATAGTTAATATTCTGAATCTATTTCTTTACACTGATTTATTTTAATCTGCTCTTTTTTTGTTATGGAACGTAAGCCCACCCCCAGAATGACTAATGTAGGTACTGGTGTACATGTATTTCTGGTGGTTGCTGAACTTCAGCGTAATCAGCGTGACTAGCTTTAAACACATCTCGTACAGTGAGGCAAGTGCCCTCGCCATCCAACAGCAGGGCATCGACAGAGAGGAGAGGTGCTGTCCGATCCCCTGCCTTTCTAGCAGAGCGTGACCCAGGAAGGTAGCTCTTCCTCCTGGAAACCTATATTCATTTTGCCTGACATTACTGTTGGGAAAAATCTACATAAAAACAAGGACAATGTCATCTAACTCATGTTAATTACAAGCGGGTTGCCTTTGCCATGGCTCCTTTTGCCCCGTGAAACTGTCACTCCTCATCGCAGAGGCAAAGGACCACAGCCTGCTGTGTTCTAACAGCTTTGCCCCATGCCAGGGGTTTGGCCACCCCCAAAGATGGAGGGAATGGGTGGACAGGTCCTGGCCAGGCTAAGGAAGACTCCTGGTGTCCCCTTTTCTCTTTCTTGCAATCCCACCAGGTCCCATGCCCAGGAAAGAGCTTTTTTTCACCTTGCTATTATTTCACCTTATATTTACCTTGCCACAAAGTTAGTTGTAGCTTCAGCCATGGCTTTTCTGGGTCAGAAAGCAGCCTAAACCTGAACAGCCACGAAGTCGAGAAACCTCTCTCTCTAGAAAATCATGTTTCTGTGTGGTTATGGGCAACATAAGCACTCAGAAGCACATGTAGATGTGGCGCTTAGGGATGTGGTCTAGCAGCGGACTGAGTAGTGCCAGGTTAACAGTTGGACTCAATGACCTTAAAGGTCTTTTCCAACCTAAATGATGCTATGACATACTTTAGACACCAAAGGAACTTTTAAACAAGCAGAAATGCATTTAAAGGATTATGCACACAGGTCGGAGGGCTGGATTGCTGTTGGAGGTGTAAGGGGAATCCATACGCTTGCATTCTGGCTCAGGCAGGATTCAGGAGAACAGGATCTGGCCTGCAGTCTAACTGTGATGTGACCAGATATTCCAGGCTACCAGCCTGTATCAACATTTTCAATCTTACATGCAGAAAATTAGATGTATCGTTTTAGCAACTAACAACAGCCTGATTATCACATATATCCTGTATCTAAAGCTACTGTGAATAAAATAATTCTAACCCCTCTAACAGTCTTAGTGATTGGAATTTCAGAAAATGTTATTCCACTGCCTACAAATCCTGGTTTAGTTTTATTTTTTAAACAAAATGTTGATCTTCAAGTTGCCATACAGACTGGAAACCAAGCCCAATTTTTAAAGCACTTGAGTCAGTAGTTTTGTTTGAAGGCAAATGCTTCACAAATTAAGGAAAACTTTCAGAGGATCCCACTTTCAAGTTATCTCTTAACCTGTGATGATCTCAGAGACTGAGATTTCCTGCTCACTCACTGTAATTTTCTGTAGTTTTGGGTCACTCTTAATGAAGGTTGTACATTGTGATGGAGTGTTGCAATGCCCTTAGTCTGTGACGGCATTCTGCGGACCCACTTAAACTAAGCGTCTGTTACATGACACTTTGTGGTGGAGGGAACAAGGATCAATACTGATAGAGTGACAGATCAACAGATCAAGTGACCTTTTCCAACTTCTCATTCTACATTGTCAAATAACTCGTAATTCCAAAACTAAGCTGATTCCTCCAGGTGTAACTAGCTTTTCAGTGAAGTGAAATAAACTGGGATATTTCACAAATTGATTTGTGGTAACCTCTGCAGGACACTTGAGAATTCAATCAAGCACCCACTTAGAGTTCTCTCTGTTCTCTGCCTGCCTCCATTGCAGCAGACTCTTACCAAGGTACCGGTATTCAGTGCTCCTGACTTTCCAGGCTCGCTGCATTACGGGATGAACATGAAAGCAGAAAAACAGATACACTCCTGGAAGAGATTTCCCAGCATTTGGGGATTCTCCTTCAGAATACTTGCAAACAGAGTTCACTACTCCTTCATTTGCTCTCTGCTGCAGGAGCAGAGCTGGTTCTAGTGTAGAAAATTTATGAATCACATTACACAGAATTAAATGTATGGGCACCGAGGCTGCACACACAGGCCAGCTGGGGATGACCAGACTACAGTCTCAGGTAACAAAGAAGGCTAAAGATTTCAAACCTGACATGTCAACTACAAACTACTCTGGTAAGTCTGAAAATCATTACTAGTCTAAATGCCTACTCTCTTCTTTTTTTTCTAGCAACCTGTTAAGCTTCTCTACAACAAATATTTTTCCAAACTTCCCTCAGTATCACTGATGTGTTTTAGGAATAACATCTAGGGAGTACCTCACAAAGTAAGATAGCTGCAATCAGTACTTCCTAAGTGAAAACTTTTATGGCTTTGAACACGGGAACAGAAGGTTTATATGACAGCTCAGCTTGATTTGTAATTAATAAATCCACAGGTCACTCAGCAAGAGTTCCTACTGCAAAGGATTGTTCTTTCAAATATTAGGACAGGAGCTGACTCCAGCAAGGTTGAGGCTGGTGGCCAGCTAATTTGGGTAGCACATGATCCTGAGCATCTGCTCCGAAGCAGATGCTAAAGCTTCTCTCTCTTGCAGACACAATCTCCCTTCTGTCTGTAGAGGTTCTAGTAGATGGTGCAAACAGGAACACCAGGGGCATACTGGAGAAACCTTAATGGTCCTATTTATACCTGTTCCACATAGCTCAAGTCCATAATTCCACCAAAATACTAAGAATCTCTCTCAAAGGACATCCATATGTGTGCTCCACTTCAGACAAATGGCCTGATTTTTGGGAACCTGGTCACCACAATGGGACAGCTGACAATTTAGAAACTCTGCAAAACAGGCCAAGATGAATAAACAACATTCAGGTTGAATCCATTAGTCATGCATGCATTAAGAGTGCCTTCACCCAGAATACTTCAAAAATCTGAAAAGCCTGCAAATCTGCTGACCGCAGTTATCCAGTGATACCTCTAGGAGCTTTGTGGTAAGAAAGCCAGCAGCCTTCTGGCAGCTTGTCTGCTAAATCTTCATTTTGGTATGAAATTTGTTTACAAGACAGAGATAACATACTTCGATAGTTTTTCCCTGAACAGCTCCTAACTCTTTCTATTGAAACTTTAATTGAAAGCTATGATAATGACTCAAAATCCAGTTAAAAAAAAATAACTCAATGGGCAGCATATAATAGGGATAAATCTTATTCAAATCAATTCATATTCAGATACCACATATGAAAAAATAATTTTAATATGCTCTCTAGTAAAAATAATATCCATTCAGTGTAAATGTAGAGAGCTTAGATGTTTGTGTGTAGATTGATATATGTAAATGCCAATGATAAAGAAAACCCAAGAACAGACGTTTGTAATCCTTGAGTGTTGAGAGGCTATTTTTTCATGTTCTATTTTGCCTACTTTTCCCATAAACGTTTTCATTTGATCTTCATGGACCTGACAGAACAGGGGCCAACTATCAATTCTGTGCTGTGGACATTCTGTACCTAAAAAAATGAACTGAAAAGACCAAAGCTGCTTCACATACACCAATTAACTATCACAAGTGAAGAATTTTGAGTTGCTACAAACAGCAGCCAGTTTTGAACTTAGAGGTGAAAGTATCCATACTACAAAGCTCAAAAATGTCAGGGGGTTATATTAACATCGACTCTCAAAATAATTACTTCTGGTTTTGAGGAACAGAAGAAGTCATTGCCCTCTGGTGGCCAAAATGGCATTTTTAAAGCATTATGGACTCAAATTTTAAACAGCGTATATAGGGACAATAATCCACTATCACGTATGCAGAATGAAAAATCTTATAGAAAACTACTTTTCATTGACATTGATATAAATGGGAGAAAAATACAGTCCTGTCTTTCATAGTTTCAGCATACAGGCTCTAATTAAATCTTTAATCTAGATGTAGTTTTCTCCCCCTACAAGAGTTTTCTCCAGTTCAAATTCGGTTTGATTCGTGTGAACATACACCCATGAAACATAGGCATGTACGACTTACTTTTATTCAATGTCAGGAGCAAAGCATGTTTTCAGCACCTAATCACCTCTATCAACAACAGTTTGCATTTAAACGCAGTAAGGCATAATTATATTTGTTTCCAAGAATGCTGTTTTTTCTAGACAGCCACCTATGGATGGATGTAAAGTGTCCATCAACTCAAGCAACACAGCCAATCTGACAATGGTTCTTGTATGGGGAATAGCCAGGTAGAGGTTTCCCCCAGTCCATCCACAGGCAAGGGCCAATTACACTACTGGTGCCTGGGATGCCACGGTGAGAAAAGGGGTTTGTTGTGCTAGGGGGAGAGAGGGAAATACAGCCACTGCACTCAGCCGAGGACATATGCACACACTGTACATGTACCGTATGAGTGGCTTCAGAAAGAACACTGCCTTCTGACACACAGGCTGTGCCAACGCGCATGCTCTGCCTTTGTGCTAGCAAAGAGCGACGCAACAGTATACCATAGCTCACTGCTAACCACGCTCTTACATACTAGAAGGTTTAAACAATCGCTAACAAGAGCTCCATATCTTCAAGAAGCATCTATTGATATCCTGGTTGCTCACCATTTTACAGATGCTTTAGCAGGACAGACTCTTTAGCTCGGCTCCTTGCTTAAAAATCACAACTGCTCTGTAGATTGTGCTGAAAATACGGCGCAGGAGAGGGAATGAGCTGAACCTCTCACACTTCTTTTCTCACAGCCCACCTGACCAGGTCCCACTCCAGCTAAGAACACCTCCGGAGGTCAGCGCAGAAAGTGCAGCCCTGTACCACCCTTTTGTGCCCCTAACTGCTCCAGGCTGTGAGCCAGCACTCCTGGACCTAGAAAACTCCCAGGGAATCTGTATCCAAGAATTCGTTTATTGACATAAACCTACATTCATTTTATCCATGGGGAATTTAAAGGACTCCTGCTCAGAGGCTGGTTTAGCCCAGTGATTTTCCTGAGAATTAATACTGTCATTTCATTACCTTTTCTCTTAACTTCCTTCCATCACTGTAATTACAGATTCTTATCACTATTGTAAGCAAAGAATAGAAATGACAGCTGAGCAAAAATACTTTGCAAGTAAAGGGGTGAAAAAAAGAAAAGTAAAAAGAATCCAAGCCAAGACAGAGTAACCTAGAAAATGGGTCACCTAGAAAGATGCCTGTGTTAGAAAAGAGTCAAATTAAGCAAGACAGAGTTAAGGTTATGGTTTTTCCAGTCTATCAGGTGGCTTTATCAAGTTCTTAAGGAAGACAGAAAGAGGATGGAGAACTCCTTCCTGAAAGGAAGGGTAAGATCTTCATCCTCCAGCTTTAATGCTTATTCACATAAGCAGTTACTGATCTATGTCAGAACACACTTTTTGTGTTGCACGACTGACTTCTGTGTTTGCATCAACTGTAAGCTTAAGCTGTTCTTACTAAGTACTTAAATATCGCGGCTTTCTTGACTAAAACATTTCTGTACCAAAACCTGGTCATTTTATCTAAGCCCAAGTATCCCACCATTAATCTTCATATACCGCACCAATTAAAGATGTGAAGGATTGGCCTGTGGTTTGTTTTTGTCCAAGATTTTTAAAATGTGAAATGCTTTGATTGGATCTTCATTTCTCTGAATGTAATTACCTCTTCAAAGAACAATGACAAAGGTTAACAATAAAAGCAGAATGATAGAATCAGATAAATTTTATGAACATTGTTGCCTACAACAAATGAACAATCTTTTATTCTGAGTATTGGCTGAAATACAACAACTGTCATCTCATAGTGCTACTTATTTCATTAGAGAAGCATAAGCTCATTGCACTTTGAAAAGCATTTTTTAATCTTACAGCTGCACAACTTAGATCGTTTTCTTCTGTCTTTCTCAGCAATCGAATATGCTTTATCCTAGCTATGCCAGCAAAGTACTAAGTGCAAGCAACATTCCTATTGATTACAGTGCATAAAAACAGTCATCAAGTACTTCAGGATCTGATCCAGGATCTGGGGTTTCTGGAACACTGACACCGGAGCAGAAGTTATGGACTGGTTCTGAAATCACCAGCGTTTTTAGCAAGATCAATGTAGATTTTAAAATTGTTATTATTTCCCCTAATTACCATGAAATTCAGAAATGAACGCACAATTATTCCAAATTTAAGGGAGCCATGCTTGCGTTTACCTTCCAAAAATGGGACCAGTGCCTCTCTGTTAAACATTACCCACAGCAGATATACGCAGAGATCATTTTTGCAAACTCCATCTTTTATCCTTTAGCCCAAATACAGTTAATTTTTAAATATTTCCTGTACGCTTATAAGTATTTGTAAAAATCTTTCTTTTGTGATCTGATCCTGCATGGGGATGCTTCTTACAGTAATATTACCAGGGCTTAAAATACCCATAAAATCATGACTGCCATCCCATATGCCTCATGAAAGTTTTGCTCTGGGAATTTCTTTGGAAACTAGTGTTTAATCTTTACCTTATAGTAAAAAGTAGTACATTCTTCTTTAAAACTGTGTGAGATGCTTATGCTAGGGAAGACTCAGCAGAACAGAACTGCATGCATCAGCAGGACTCTGAGCATTTCATCAGGAAAATCTCCCAGGGAAACAAGAATTTCATCTGGAACAGCAAAGGCACAATGGGGCTTTAATGAGGGGACATGGGCTGGCATGGCTGAGACAGGCCACGGCTCGAGGGCCGGGGGATGGCACAGCCGAAGCCCTTGTGGCTGCATCAGTACCGGCTGGCTGAGTTTATCTCAGGTAACCCTCTCTTTCTGAACATATTACAACAAAGGCAGGGTTTAGCGGGTTCATAAGGCCAGACGGTTTACCCCTCGGTTTAAATGGATTTTCTTAAATACTGTACATCACAAACAGATGCTGTTAAACCCAAAGATACTTTGTTTTAAGTATTACTCATAAGGACTCCTAAGGAGTTCCTGTAAGATTGTTTTTGAACTTCCAATGATGAGACAATTTTCAGAGCAGTCTGGTACCTTTTAACTGCAAATACTCCTCTAACAGCAGTCCCGAGTTTATTTCACAACGGTCTTATGAGATACCCTGGTCATATCACATGCCACTGTGCGCTCTCACAGGTAGCTGTTAACGTTATTTAGCGTAGAAGAGGTTAGCTGAGGTTCCTGGTTTAGGTTATCTACCTGTGGATGGCATCATTTCTCTCTAAATTTCCAAGTTCCCTCACAGGCACCTCAAAATGAGCCACCTTATAGCCAAACCTATAGTGCCACAAATGAAGACAATCCAGCTGCTTGTGGGTGGTTGAAGCCTACAATACCAACACCATAGAAAAACAAAACACAGTATTTGATTTGGGAAAGTTTAAAAAGCACACTTTGAGGGAATGATACAGTGAGATTTTAGAATCCAAGGCTCGAATGACATCTCGATAATTCTTTGAAGAAGTACTCCTGCATATGAGCCAAAAGCTATGTAGATTGTTGGGTAAGAGTCCTCGCACAACTGAGAGTCAGGATTTCCTCCTTGCTTTCCTGGAATTTGTTGTGATCAATAGAAAGGTTTCTACTCACATCTCTCCTTTTCCTTCAGCTTTTTTCATTATATGCCGAGTCTACAGCCACTCTGATTAGGAAACTTAAAAAGCTTAGACATTAGCTGCTTAAGAATTAACTGCTTAAGAATTAACTTCTTAAGACCACATAAATTTAGATCCTCTCTGCTGTGACATTAGCCCAACAATTCAAGCAAGTGCATGCTCTGATTAAAAAAAAAAAAAAAGAGGAAATTCATAGAATTCATAATGTAATTATGCATCTGCCAAATACTCAAAATTGTACTTCCTAGTCTCTTTCTTTAATCTTAGGTATAGAATCCTCATTTACTTCCAATAAAAGCTTTACTAGCAAGGTGAACAACCTCAGAGCAAAGCTGATCAACTGTAAGAGACTTCCAGACTTCATGTTTCAAGCACATCTCTGTTCCCTGGATCATTAAACCAACAGAAGTGCAGAGTCAATGGTCCCTTTCCCCCTACCATGACTCACAATTGTCTTCTCTGATCTACTACTGACATGTATATACCTGCTGTAAGAAATGGATCTGACTCTTCTGGGAGACTGAGGATAAGCAAAAGCCCAGTACAGATTTAAAGGCTTATAAATGACAAATAAATTAGTCCATGTCATGCTGTTTTCAGATACACTGACACATTCCAAAAGAACTTTTGTTTTCATTGAAATGCTGGTATTTTAGCTCATTGTCATATCCTTTTGAATGCATTTTCATTACCAAAAACTGATTCATAAAACTTTTCCTTTTGGATCTAATGCTTTCAGTGAAATCCTTATGTCCAAGATGAGAAGGACACACCTGACTATGATTGATTTTAAACACTCTAAACACTGAGAGGGGTGCCCAAACTGAACAAGAGAAGCAGGACAGAATAACAGGGCATAATTCTGTTCTCAGGATTGTCTGTGCAATCCCCCGTGACTTCAATAGATGTATTATATTGAACTGTAGGACTTGGATAAATTAAAAACAAAGAGAGCTATTATCTGTTATAAGCAGATCATATATCAATAAAAAGTATTATTATTATTATTATTATCCACTCCATCCATCTGTCAGGACAGGATTATCTTTTAAAAGGGCATTTTCTGGCACTTTGCTCAGTTCAGGTTTAGATGTCAGATGAGATATGACATATTCCTTCCTCAGGAGGCCAGTTTGTCTCTGAAAATATTGCAGCCGTAAAAAAAGATAGTCAAGGTCAATGATTATTTACTTCATTTCATTTAATTACTTGTTATAAACTCTAAGACCACTCTAAATCATTCAGAATTATTTATCTGCAAATATACAGGGCATGAAATCTTACCTTCCCTGCTGATAAATCAAGGGGGCCAAAATCTTACCCCATCACATGGATTCTGTAACGGGCCTTCTCGGAATTACTGCTGCATGTAACCAAGTTCAACATCGCCTGGAATGTCTAATTTCTTTGAAAGCCAGGATTCAGGACTATTAACATTTGTGAAATTTCATTTTAAGTTTTCAGCCTTCTGTTTCTATGATTTCTTCTGTTTCCTAACTTCCTAACTACGTGTGAGTCTCTTGTGAGGACAATGTGCCTGGAAGGGCAGGCAGCCCTTCTGTTGAAATAGGACCAGAACAGGAGCCATTATACTCTACTGAGTTATTTGATGCTCTTCAGTCCCATGTTCTACAGGCTGCTTTCTACACCACAATCACTCATCAGATTTGCTTTCTGTTCCATCCTTGTGTTTTCCAAGGTATTAAGTCGTGTTAGTTTTTTGCATCACAAAGAGTACATTTCCCTGAAATTCGATTAATTACATTTTAAAAACTAGAGAATGAAGCCTAATTCTCCTCATTTTCTGAGAAAAGTTGGGTAAGTATTTTGCTTCTCTTTCTTGTTCTTTTGTTCTGTTTTACTTTTGAGTTCCTAATTCCATCCTTGGAATCTCATTCTACCTTTTCATTTTCTTTTATTCTCTCTTAGCCTTTCAATAGGTCTTCCATTTCCTCTTCTCCTATTCCTTACTATCGTCTGTTAATGTCATCAGTTGCTGTCAATCCTCTCTCCCTGATCATTTTGTATAGCAAAGGGTTTAATAATAATCTCTCTGGCATCCTGCTAGAGAACTCCCCCTAATTTATTACCTAGACATTTAGTATTACCTTTCACTTGTGGTCCAGTTACTAAATTCTCATGTCAAAAGACTATTTGAATTAGCACGAAAATAAAGATTTCATGAGACATGGCAAAAAAGCCTTACCAATACCTAGCTTCATTGTCTCAAGCTGTAGTTGTGCCAAGATCGATTGCCTTTGAGAAGCTGTCATTACAAGACTTCTTAAACTTTACAGACCATTAGTTTCTTAGGCATTTAAGGCGGAAATGTCAGATCTGCTGCGTAGTTGGAATACAATAGTCTTCACTGGAAGACTCAACAGGGATGAGATAGAAAGATTCTCCCATTTTGCAGTGCTTATGGATTTCCCAGCAGCTTCCTGCAGGCTAGGAACATGAATGCTCTATCTGTATGTGGATCTGTCTGACCTAGCCATACACGTAATTTCTTTTCTTTCATTCAGAGATGTCCTTCCCTTTGTTTCCCAAGAGTCAAGCAGTTATGTGACACAAGGGGTGCTCAAACACAATCCAAAGCCTGGACTGGTATTAAGCCAGTTCCTCTTACTTAGGAGCTCTTTTGCAGCTTTTGGAATAAACATAACAAGGCTAGAGACAGACTCATCCTAGCATGCAATCGTCTGTATGGCAGAAATGTCAGCACGTCCCACAGCACGGTTCTGGCTTCTATCAACAGCTATCACCTCAGAATATGTCCAGACTTAACTTGGGGAATAACCTGGGCCAGGCACTGGACATCCTGGGCAGGAATATAACTTTGCTATACAGATGTGAGCTCCCGGCACAAAGGGCAAAAATAAAAATTTAAAAACTGGAAAACAGAGACAAAACAGTTCAAACCAATTTTGTCCATATAAGGAGCAAGATCATCCAGTCTCATTCACCATCAGGATTTCTGCTTAATACCTGATCTCCAAAGGTCTATTGCATTATTTTGCTGGTTAAGCTGAACAAGAAGTTGACAGATCTGACCTACTGAAGGTAAGGACTGACCAGACTTACGGAATTTCCTTACCTGTTGCTCTGCCAGGGTAAAGACTCAAAGTAATGCGCACATATCTTCTGTGGCCTAATAAGCTCCTATAACAAGACATATCTCCGGTCTTCTTTCACCTCGGTGTTCAAATCTTCTGAGTAATCATTTCTCGTAGTCTCCTCTCTCAGTCATTGTTTAACTGCTGTACATACTTAGCTCTTTAAATCTTTCCTGATGCTGATTTCTCCAGACCACAATAGTTTCTGTTGTTCACCTTTGAAATGTTGCTCTAATTTGTCGATACAGTAAGAAAAAACTATGGGTGAAAAAATATACAAAAGTTTGACACGAACCGGTCTCCTTCCTCTGTGTTGTGATCCTTTCATGAAAGGATACTGAAATTACACTGTCCTTTTCTACAGCTTTATCACATAGCACACATATCTGATTTGCTGTCCTTACTGGATAGTAATTGCTGTTATCACTCTTCCCTTTTTTTCTGTCCTGGAGCTGGGTAATGTATTTTCCTTTCTTGAGTCTCAGGTGCCACCCCGGTTGCTAGAGGTCTTTGTAAGTGGTGAGATGCTCTGAGAGTTTCAGTGATTAAGCATCACTTGGAATGATTGACTTGCCTCTGTTTATGTTTTCCAAGTATTCCCGAATCTGTATTTTGTCAATAGCTGTTGTTACATGATCTCAATTGTGTTCTAATTGCCTAGCCTTCCTTTTCATTTCTTGTTAAAGGTAATAAAAAAAAGGACTTCAATCCCTGGCTATTTTTAAGTCATATTTAATTTTATCTGCTTCTTATTTATTTTTTAGCTCCCTTTCTCTCTAATCTAGTTTTCAAGTTACCTTACTCTCTCCTGGAAAACTCTGTATGACTCTGAGTCATTTCTCAGATACAAACTGCATAGCTACCCCTTCCAATTCTCTACTTTTCCCTCTTGAAATCTTTTCTGAGGATCTCACCAATTTGAAAACTGGAAGCAATTATGCTGTTTGGAAGGAATACACTCCTTGCTCTACTTTTCATGTGTGAAAGTCCACCTGCTTATCTTTCAATGCCATCTCCAGCTCAAAGGCTTTCCCTTCTCCACCTTGGCAACCACTGCTCCAGCCAATGCTCTCTTTTTATTTCACCTTTCTCTTACTGTTTCTCACTACTCTTTGTCTCCAGTGTGGGCTTTTGGGCTACTGCCATCACAAACATGTTGGCAAGGGTAACAGTAATAATGATGCTATTGCAATTTAATGTAGCTCCAAAATGGAGGTCAGGGATTTACAGGAATTTAAGTACCACATACTATTATTCCCTATCCTATTTGTACAATATCTTGACCCAAGCCAAAGAACACTTGCCTTCAGCGTACCTTCCTACTGACTTTGTCTTTGGGTTGGTGTCTGTCAGTAAACATGACTGTTAAAAAAAAAAAAAGCTTTAAAAGCAACTTCATTTGTGAGCTTGGTAGACTCAAGGCACATTGTTGTGGTTTAACCGCAGTGGGTAACTAAGCACCACGCAGCCGCTCCCTCACTCCCCCTCATCCCGTGAGATGGGGGAGAGAATCGAAAATAAAAAGCAAAACTCATGGGTTGAGCTAAAGACAGTTCAATAGGACAGAAGAAAGTAATAATAATGATAGTGATAATAATATGACAATAATAATAATAAAATAATTAGAATATACAAAGCAAGTGATTGCCCACCACTCTCCCAACAAATGCCCAGTTAGTTCCTGAGCTGTGATTGGCTCCTCCCAGCCACCCCACCCCACCCGCATTTATATACTGGGCATGACGTCATACGGTATGGAATATTCCTCTGGCCAGCTGAAGTCAGCTGTCCTGGTTGTGTCCCTTCCCAACTTCTTTTGCCCCTCCAGCCTTCTTGCTGGCTGGGTGTGAGAAGCTGAAAAATCCTTGACTTACTATGAACACTACTTAGCAACAACTAAAAACATCAGTATGTTATCAACATTATTCTGGTACTAAATCCAAAACGTAACACTATACCAGCCACTAGGAAGAAAATTAACTCTATCCCAGCCAAAACCAGGACACACATCAACAGCAGAAAATGCAGCAACTTTTCAAATCACATGCTGTAATACAGACGTAAACCAGCCATTTGAGTAACGTGGAAGGTTTAAGGTAACCAAGCAATCTGTTATGGGAAAGGATCTCCTAGGGGAGGAAGTCCTTTTTCATTTAATTAGGGAGAAAAGCATAACTGGTTTATCTAAGACAGAGACAAACCAGGGAAAGGACCAGCCATTGCATAAAGTAGAGCCTGTGGAGGCCTGTCTTGCTGCTAGTCCAGAGACAAATTCTTTTGACAAGCAGAGGCCCAGACAGTTCAGTGAATAACATTTCTTGATGAAATGATAAACATGTTACAGTAATAACCTCACAGTATCTCTGAATGCTATGGGATATTAAATCTGCTTTTCTGCTTAGCAGAGATAAATCTATTTTCAGAAAGGTACTCTTTAAGGAAAAAAATTTACTCATGTCAAAGCAGTCAGTAACTTTAATTTCTAAGCTATGCTGTTTGACTAGCTGAAGGATCACAGTGACATTCCTCCCATTGATGTTGGGACCATAATATTACCATTTTTATTATTACTACCAGACAGAAGTAAACCAAAAATAATCCTCTGGTTTCTAAGATGTGTGGATTTTAATTTGCTCCCTCTCTCTTTACTGCTATAGCTATGTCACCATCTCCATCTTCTCTCTCCTCAGTTTATTTGAATCTACCTTGCCCAGAAAATACAGACCAAATCCTTCAGCATGGTCCTATGACATTCACCCTTGTCTGCCAGCTGCCACTCATCAAGTGAGTGGTAACAACTAGAATTTCAGCACTGGACTCATCTGACAGCCAAAATCCCTAATGATTCCCTGCCATTCCTCTAAGAGAGAGGCATCATCTTTGGCTTGTGCCCTTTCCTAAGCCATTATATGAACAGTAAGGCTGAAAGGAGATGAAAGCAAGTACTTTCAAACTCCTTTCACACGTTCTGAATACCTGAGGCTCCCACACTTATTTCCAGAGCTGCCAGCCCCTTATAGCATAACCCTTGGCAATGACGGAGCATTCCCAGCGACGCCAAATGACCTTACTGAATCAACTGTAAATGCAGCTTTCTAGGGACGTTACAGAGTGGTGAGATCAGAAGGGATGTTAGAAGTACCTGAGAGTATCAGCGAGGAGTAGCTATTTTCTGGTTACCAACGCATTTGCTTATAAAAGTGTGGGAGTCCAAACCTTCGCCAGTAATAGTCCCCATGAACTGCAGTATTCCTCAAATGCCATGCTTACAGATTTGTCTCAAGAGCACAGAAACCATCTATCCAGAATTACTCACAAGTATACAAGCACCATTACTTTTAAATCAATATAGAGGGTCTCCAAGTAGTCTGTCTTACTCCCAGTCTGCGGAAAATCTGATTTTGTTGCTTCATTCTGCAGTGATTTCGGCACACGAATTCTAGGTCAAATGCCCTAAAACCGATGTTTTCCGAATTTTTCTGGTGTTTTCTGCTAAAGCCTATTGACAGCTGGGCCCAAGCAGTTGCCATCAGATAATAAAGCACTCTAGTCAGAGAATACCTGGATGAATTTTTTGCAGGTACTTAGCAGGTCAGGTAGTCTATCAAACTGGGTAATTCAAAAGCTATTTTTACTTTAATGGATCTGTTTTAAATGTGCACAGCCAAGGTCAGCACATTAAGATGAATTTCTAATGTTCATGGAAGGAGAAAATATTTTTGGAACTTAACTTTTCCCCTAAGACAACAGAAGCTACAGTTCTTCTTTATCAACTAATACAGGAACATTTGAAAGGATACAAGCACACCCATTTCCCATCTGACCAGGATGCCCAAAGAAAGATCTCGTATGTTGTAAGAAAACAACACACATACTAGCTGAAAAAGCACAAAGTTTTTTGTACTTGGAGTGCGATTCCAGTGATTACTGGGCCTGATACGTTGGATATACACTTTTGTAAATTTCAGCTTCATACCAAACGTAAATGACCCACAGAAACCGCTGCAGTTCCTCTTACAGTAGCGTATGAGAAAGAAACCGTATCAGGTCAAACCAATGATCTCTCTTTGACAGTGGTCAGTAACAAATGCCTCAGGGAAGAGCATAATAAATAGCAGATCTTCTGGCCCTTGAATCTCAAGAGAGTTTCGCCAACTAAGCTACAATGGGGAATAAAGGTTTTCTGGCAAGACCAAGGGGACATATACTGCATTTTCCTTCACGTTCATTAATGACTTTAAACACCAGTTTTGAGGACAGGATCTAGCCAAAAAAGAAATGAACAATGTCTGCTTTGTCTTCTTGAGACCAAATCCTTACGGAGAAGAAATTCACATATACGCAGGAAAGATCGCTACCTAAGCTCTACCTAATTCTGCAATTAAAGTTTCCCTTCATAAAGCCTTGATCTGTTCTTCTTATATATATCTCAAGCAATTATTTATTTGGAATACTGTAACTGTATTACCTTCATCACAGAGTGGACATTTACTTGATTCAATACAATTACTGTAACCAGCAAGTTAATGTAAGCTCATAACAGAGATGCCATCATTACATAGATTTATGAGAAGAGCACTAAACATAAAATTGAGGTAATTGCCTGTGTGCTGCCAGGTTATTTTGCCAGTTAATATAAATAATATCATTCTCAGCATGAGCCACCAGAAGGACATCATCCTTAAAACTAATTCCTCACCTGCCACTGTCAGAAATTTTCACTATAAACTTGATGAAGAATGTACTGCTAAGTGTTACTGACAATCATATATTACCAGCGAGAGGTGGTTACCTCAAGTACCCCAAACAATCTGTTGGTTTGGTATGTTACCACATAAAATTGATTTAATGCTGCAATTTTCCATTTCTCTCTGGAGCACAGGCTGCTAATTTATTAGTCACGTATATTGAAACTTCTCCTTTTTCCATTCATGTATAAATTTCCATAAGTAAACTGAGCAGATAGTATTTTGTATGGTTTATTTTTAAAACTTGGAAAAATAAATCACATGTGAAGTTCTGCTACTCATGCTATTGAAACGTGTTCTACGAAGCAAACAAAAGTTAACAAAAGCCATACAGAAGATCTGAGATAGGAAATATTGGTCTGGAGGAAAAAAGACTTGTGTTTTCTTGTTCTTTGCCTGCAAATAAAAAGTTAAACAGAAATACCATGAAGGATTAAGTAGAGGGGGGTATTTTTCCTCTTTCTTAGTAAAAAATGCAATAGTTGATTTGAATGGCTGCTACAGTATGTATTTCAATTTTTATTCAAATTTCATTCCTAACTTCTTTAATTTTTTGAATTTTTCAACAACAAAAAAAGAACTGCGTGTCTGAGACAGTGAGTCTGGAGATGTTTGACTGCCAACACTTGCACAAGAGCAAAAGCAGGTCCCCCAACACTCAGGAATGCTCTCTTTACCTAATCTCCTCTTTACCCACCAGGCCCACTGTTTATCAGAGGCCTTTATGAGTCCATTGAATCTCATCATAAAGTGTAGACATGGTTGTAACTGAACAAAAGGGATTTAAAAGCCTATCATATACCAGTGGCCTCTCAGTTTTCTGAAATACTGGATGATGGCTCGAACAGGATCACCGGATCGCTGTCATGCTTTTGGTTGCAGTGGGGCCTGTACATTAGCATGTACAGATGAACCCAGGACTTGCGTCATGTACTTTTAAAAAGTAACATTGAGGCATACCACAGGCATAGCTGAGAAAGATCTCAAAGTGCTGAAAAAGTAATGAGTATGATGGCAAATTACTCCGTGCTTGATTGCTTTGCAGCCAATTCCAGAGCGGTGCAAAGTACTTTAAAACCCAACAGCTTTCAGGAGAATAACTAAAGAATAATGAATAGGCGCTGTTAAAGCTAGAGGTTCCCAAAGCAAATTTTGTTTGTTCCAATAAAGTGCATGGTACTAGAAAAGGTCTGATATTATTATCTTACAGGGAATGGACTAAGACAGAAACATTAATAATACTCCTTCCCTTGTAAAAGAAAGTTGCAGAGGGATCATGATTTTTGCAAACAATCTCCTATCTTCCCATCACCCTGCATATACCAGAAACCTTCCAGGTGAAATGAATAATAATCAAAGAAGATGTTAATAGCCTTTCCAAGAACAGCATCTATGCTATTCTTGAATACATCCAATAAATCCAGAAAATTTCAGGGCAGCTAACTTTCTGAAAATTAGTACGTCTGCTCAAAACAGTGGAGATGTGGTGAAGAAAACATTAAGCGTGGAAGTTTGTAACTCATTATTCCATGCCATCTTTTATAATACTATGTTTGGTTGTAAACAAGCGCATTTTCTTTGTATTTGGGGAAATGGAGTGTTTCTAGCCTGAAAAGACATTTCAAGTGCAAAGAAGGTGAGACTTCATCTACCTGAAAGTCAAGCAGCAGAGACAGATTTCAGGTGACAAAAGCTTTCCAGCCAATTAATCTTTTAAACAGTCCTCTGGCTCAGGACCCTGTAGGCCACAATATTGCAGTAGTAAGTTAGTATTGCTCGCATGGTGGTTCCAGGCTGAAAGAGATGTGTCTTCCGTCCTCAGCCTTCTGCTGAAATAGCAGCAGTACCAACATTACCAAGCCCTGACAATTTTGCCTTCTATCCTTCGATCTTTCAAGAATATATTCTATGACACAGTACTAATTTTCAAATATTCTTCCTGACTATTCCTTCCCAACCTTGTATTTCTTCCTGATCATTACGATCAAAGCACAAACTCAGCAGTAGCTGTTCTCCTAATCTCATGATAAATCATGAAGGTTTTGATCGGGCTCCCTACAGGACAATTTTAGCAACAACTTCTGGATAAAGTAAGTATTTGCTCCATTATTTTTTGTTTTTGTTAGAGAGCCAGGATTTTATATTGCACCATACGGAACATGAATAATCTCGACCCATGAATCCCCTTTCTTTTGGTTCAGTGTGTATATATTGAAATGGCTTGGGTGACCGAGCGAACAGGAAAACAATAAATTCAAATGAAACAACTGGTATCAGCTTGCTAAGCTGACGGCAAGAACGTAAGACAGCGCAATCAAATGCATAGTACAGAGCAAAGAGCACCTTCGCATAAGCAGTGTGTTGAACTGAGGACAAGGTGGCTCGGACAGGACATCCGTAGCTTAACCAGAAGGCTATCCCCTAAGGCAACTGCAAAATGCCAGCACAAGGGCCTGAGGAGCCTGCCAATGAGGCAAACGCACCTGATGCAGGAGTGTGTTGTTTCTGGGGCTTGTGACCAAACAAAGGAAAGAAGTAAAATGAGAAATGCTATGTAATATATGAAAAAACACCCCAACTTCATTATCCTGCTGTTAGAGGATGAAGAAAAACTGTTAGTCAGCCTGCTATAAAATATAGGGTTTAGGGTTTGTTGGTTTGGGTTTTTTTTTTTAATAATGACAGTATAATCTTAAAAAATTGAACTTTTGGTGTCTAATTTCTTCATTAAGACTTGAGAAGAGAGAGACATTGATAAACGAGGCTGCAAAGTACTGTGCATAGGGAACAGTAAGTTACATAGATGATATAACAGCTAGCACTTTCCATGGTTGTTATCATCCTGAAAAGAAATGGTTAAGATTGGAGATTCTGTAGATTAACAACACAATTGACAGATTATACAACCAGATATATCCCCAAAAAAAGACACAAGAAACATACCGCTCCTCCACTTTGCTGGGAGAGAACTGCCACGTTACCGACCACTTCTAATGATTTTCAGAGCCTGTCTGTTCACTGCACTCTCAAATAGAAGTGAAGCACTTATTTGTTGAGCTCACCGACCCCGTTCTCCCAGTTGCTTTGCTAAAGAGACCATGCAAACTTGCTGTAACTTGTCTGTAGGTTTTCTCCCCTAACCCAATCTTATTTCCTCACCTTTCACAGGCAGTCCTCTCACCCTTCCTCCACGTTGCTCACCTCTCTCGGAGGCCACCAGCGAGCTCCTGGCAAATACAGAAATTTCAGCTCCCACCAGCATACTCTGTTTATGCCTCAGAGATATTCCATGAAAACCTCAGAAACAAGCTGGATCATTAAAAAGGTCAAGCAAAACTGGCTGCAACAACCCCCCCAGTTTCTGGCTCGTAATCAGGAAAGGAGTGCCCAGAGGGGCTGTAGAGGAGCACTGTCAATTTGGGGAAGAAACATTTCCTTCACTGGTGTAAGAGCAATATGAGCAGTGGTTAGCAGAGAAGGACTTTTCCCCATGAACCTTCCTTCCCATCCCTGAGCAAAAGTTTATCCAGATAAACCTCAAGCTACCACCAGTATTAATGTAAAGAAGTGAAATAAAAAATACACATATTTATGATGGTCTTATTAAATAAGATAAGGTTAAAGTTAACACACTACCTCAGAGAACGACTTATGGCACTGAGGTTTACACAAGTCAATGCCATTACCTTTATAACTCAAAATCTTGCTAAAAAGATAATCAGGTTTATTTGCCAAGACCTATTTTCCATCCCTCCATG
>NW_009636473.1:6213-22910 GCF_000690535.1 Cariama cristata | reverse complement strand
TGATATTTTCATTCTATATTGGTACCATTTATATCAGCTGTTGCATCATTTTTCCCCTGGCAGTGACTGGTTGCCAAAATTGTCTCCCCCCCCCGCCTTTCTAAATATTGGCTTATACTTGTTCTCAGATTTCTCTAGCAGTGTTCATGCAGTAAAGCACCGCTTAGCAGGAGGGATAAAGCAGACATGGAGTCTCAAGGGTAATGCTGACACCAGGAAATAAAAATCAATTTAACAATCTACACAATATTAGCAACCCGACTGCCTTTTCAGTACAGCAGTAAGACACAGGGCATGGAAGACCCCAGCTGGGAGTTCGAGTGCCCAGCCTGCTCCCACACTTACGTCTGCAGCTAAGCCTCGCCAAGTACGGCACCGACCGGCCAGGCTGTGTTGGGGCTACCTCACCCAGCACACCCAGCCTCACTCCTCTTCTTCTGCTCCTCTTCCTAGCAGGATCTCAAGCCAACAAACCACCAGCTCTCTAGGGCTTGAGTCTTTTTACTCAGTTTTCTAATTCAAACTACATTGAATGTTAACACAGAGTATAAATAGGTGAAAAGGGCTGTTGCTATTTAAGTCCTATATGTTAATCTCCTGTGGGAGATTAATAATAACAGTACGGGAGCATGATAAACACCTACGTAACTACATGTGCAAAACACAACTGAAAATTAAGTGTTAACTGCATGCATGTACCTGATTCTTTGCTTCGCAAACACACAATAATTGGCAAGTATCTGCAGATGTGCTGATAGCACTCAGGTATGTTCTCACTGTCTTACTGAAAGAAAGGTTTTAATGAAATAAATGTCAAGATGATTTCTTGGATGACTGCTTACACTAGGATTTGATCTCTTGTTTATATTTGCTTAATAGCCATAAATTATGGCATATGTTTCAGAAGCATGTAATTACACTTGTCATTCTGGGTGTTCAAATTCTAAGTACTGCAGACAAACTGTGCAGTGATAGATGGCCAGTTCAGACATCACTTACGGCAAGTTAAATAATTTTCCAAAAACAAGTATAGAAATAATATGGAAGTAATATTATTTTTGGTTTTACCAGCAGCAGACTTTTACTAACTTTGCCTTTCTACTGGTGCCTGCTTGATAATCCTTTGCTTAAAAATACATTAATTGCTGTTAAGCTTTTCTAGGACAAGTCTGTAGCTGCATTTTGCAATTTGCAGTATTACTATCAAGGTTTGTTTACTTGCTCATTAGGGAGAATTTTCAAGTCACTCATATGATCATCAGCCATACCAAAGTGATACACCGGCCTGTATGATGAAAAGACCAAAGTATTTCTCTCACTTTTTTCTAAGGCAGCAATAAATGTTGCTTAACTTACACCACTCTGGAATGCTTTCCAGCAGTAACCAAAGGAAGACAAAACTTTCACGTACCATTTTGCACTAAATTTCCATGAGTCACTTAATGCCCCGAAACCAGCCTCAGACATTCTCATTGCTACGGACGGAAACTGAGCCTACGCCCACGAGAGAACACTTGGCCCAGGATACCGAGATCTCCCTCCTGCAAAGCCTGCGTTCAGCTGCCACAGGCTTTCCTGGTGCAAAGGACAACCTGCCATGTAGGCAGGGAGGATGGTTTTTAACTTGTTGGCTTAGGGTAGGCTGCTCCAGCACATCAAAGAACACACATGGCTGGGTTTTGTAAACCAAAGCAAAGTCCCTATTTGATACACTGCCAGATATAATTTGATGCTAATAGCAGCATATGCACAAGCTCACAAGCTGGTTTGAGGCATAGGACAACCCTTACTTCTCCAAAAGCAGAGCCACTGTGATGTAGGGCTATTGCACTTCTGCTGTCCTTAGGCACCCTGGTGCAGTGCCTGGGGTGGCAGCTGGGGCCATGGAGCACTGCCTGCTCACAGGTCTCAGGCTCCTGCCATCCTTTTCTGTTCTCCTTGGTTTGCGGTACAGTGCAGGGAGTGCAGAATTCAGCCCTTGTGAAATAAAGTGGGAATAAATGTGTGTATGATGTTTCTTAATGACTTTTTTCCCCTTAATCTTTTCAACAGAAGCTTTTACTAAAATCAGTGAGATTCATATATATTGACATCTAACTCCATAACTCAATTTTTTTCCGCCAGTGGATCTGAAAAGTAACCCAATTAAAGTCATAACTACTGTATTCTTCCATTATGACTTGCAGAAAATGTTGGTTGTATGCTGCCCTTGCCTCCTCCAGCCCTCCCCATATCCTGAGCCTTCAAGTTAAGAAATGCCACAGACTCAACTGTTCAGAGACTTGTCCGTTCGATTTGAAAAAAAGCTTCCGTCATAGTCCAATTATTTTATTTGTTCATTTGATGTTATTTTTATGGTTCATTTTCTGTGTGTTTTAGTATTTTGATGGTTTTTTAGTGTATTATAGGGACGCGCCTGGAGCACTGCTGCAAAAAAGGAGCTGTAAAGTAAAATACATTATTTATCATTATGGTATCAGTCTGTCTAAATAACTATAGTATCCATAATATTCACAATAGCCTAAAGAAAGAAAGAATGGCAAATATCACTGCCAATAGCTGTTGTGGGAGTGTCCTCCAATTTTCTATATTCAAAACAAAAATCTCTACAGTCCTTCTATAAAGCTCTATGTGTAAAACAAAAAAGTGATTACGAGCCTGTATGTCAAGGACAGAAATCACCTATATTTTATGAGAGCATGTAAATAAGACAGTTCATGGCAAGGGTTTTGCACTGCAGAGGTATCAGCCCTAGATACTGAAGGACCTGCTTAGCATTTAGACAGTTCAGAAGTGAGATGGTCAGTATTGTATAGCAGTAGGTGGTTAGAAATTCCTAGTCTTTGTAACTCACATTCATCATCTACGATTGATGAACATAGGTACCTCCAGAAGTCCACTTGCACTTCAGACTCACAGGGGATGATTCCACCATTCATATGAATATACAGGTCTGTCCTTGAGGTCTATGTTAAACTAGGCAGCTGAAGATAGGGGTGAGACAAATCTTGTCTTACCACCCTGGCCAAAACTTTCAAACTTCATCTTAAAGATAAGAGCTTGGAAATTCATGGCTAAAGCATCTAAATGAATGTTTCAGTATTCAAATGTGCTTTACTGTTAGGTCTCCTCCCTATGGCATCCAGCAGGACTTCTTTAAAGGTCTTCTGTTGGTTCTGCTTTCTGTCACCAGGTATCTGTCACTTTTTTTTTTTTAATTTATCCTCTCAATGCACAAGTATGTTCCAAAAGGAAAAATGAGGCTGCAGTAGCTGCCTGTATTATACTTAATAGCCTGGTGGTTAGAGTACTCAGCTGGGAACAACTAACCATTGAGTTACAGGGGTTTTGGCATGAAATCCTCCACTGCTGAAGCTGTTCATGTTTTCATAAACAATTAAGCTTCTATCGGACCCACCTGAGAGTAATTCACTGTATAGTCCAGTATTCAGCAAGAAACAGGGACAGGTAAGTTCAAATCATTGCTCTAATGAATATTTAATGAATTTTAGCATAGATGAAATAAAATGTTCCCCTTGTGAAAGCATATCAGCAGTGAATAGACAGTATCTGGCAACAGCAGTGTTAACTTGTGTACAGCTGTTCAGAGGGAGAAGAGCGGGAAGGAGTTTTCAAAGAAGCAGACGCACAATTACAGGCCTGTTTTGACAAGAGTTCCAAGATTAGAGCTCTCCAGGGAAAGACCTGCACACAGGAGACTGGTGGGGTAAGACGTGTTCTGGCAGAAAAAAAAGTCACAGGGTGGAAGTTCAGGGAAGCTAAATTATACAGAGTGCTCCGGCGTCCCAGCTTCTGCAGGGCTCTCACCCTCAGTGACCAAAACTCTTAATTTTACTATAAAGCAGTTTTGTCTGTTGTTGTGGGGACCGGAGTTGAGCTGTCCTAACTCCTAAAACTGTATTTGATTCCCTGCTCTGAATCCAAAAGGAAGAATTTGCCCAAGAGCCTTGTGTAAGTCATGAGTAAACATGCTGTGATAAGAAGAGAGGCATCACCACTTAATGAATGGTACCCAACACTGGCATTTCAAACCTATCACTTTTTTTTAAATTATGAAATTTCCAAAATAGAAATAAAATATTTTGTTTCACATGGAATATAAGTTAGCATTTAGGACAGAACAAAACATTTTGGAGAGCTTTCCTCAACAAAATAAAAAAATCAAAAACAACCAAATAAAAAAGCCCCCAAATCCCAATTCAACATGATCATCTTAGTTCAGATTAAAATGAATGTTTATTTTCAGTTCAGCTGTCAAACTGACTAATTACTTGCACAGCCTTGCTCACAATATTGCATTCATGCTTTGGGTATATTAAAAACAACTGATAAGAAGAAAATTTAAAAATAGGAATCACTTTTTCTAAAAGGTGTGGAAGGCGCTCTCTGCTCCTGATTCACTCCCAGTAAATAGATGAGGCAGATATTTGCCACACAGCTGCCAGAAGTTGCACTATTCATAGGGATTTTTTACTCAAGTTAGAGATAAGCAAACAAACTTCTAATGAAATCAGAATGAAAAATGAAACAAACAAACAAAAAAATGGTTCCTGAGACACCAAGAAATAAACCGGAACAATTGTCAGCTAGTAAGTCTTTTACAAAACTGATTTGACTGTCACTCTTCTCAAGCACTTAAGAACAAAAAAAAATCCACTCAGCTAAGTAGAACATACATTTGCACACACCTGTCTTAATTTTCTTCTATCCTACACTACTTAATTTCATGCTTTGTTGTAATAATGGCAGACATTCATTTTTCCCAATCACTCTAATACAGATTGCAGAGATGAGTTTTAACGATTTTAATTTTACTGGGCAATAATCCAAATATTTTTTCCTGACTCTGGGGCTCTCTGTCTTTGACTGTCATGGTTTCCTAAGGGGGATGTACAGTCTCTGACTGCAGGTCAAGCAGGCTTCACCACTTGCTCCAGAGACTGATGACTTGCATATTTAAGTTGCACAGTGAGCTGGATAATCCCCTTTCATAGCAAAACCCAGGGGAGGGACCTATGTAAGAGGATACAAGGAATCCCTCGTTAAGAACTAGCTATCTGAGGTACTTACATGCACACACCCCTCAACTCTTATATCTGATTATCAAGGAGTGTTTATATTCACAAATCCCTTTGGGCACAGAAGTGCTACAACCAAGGAAGCAGGGGTGGGGGACCCTAGACTTGAGTCATCCAAAGCCACTGGGCACCCAGCTCCACGGGCATCGGCCATCAGGCTGAGGATTCACTTCTGCGTGACTTGCCCAAGGTCAAAGAGAAAATCTGTGGTGAAGCAAGACAAAGGATGTAAGGCTTCAATGGGCACTATCACACAGCGAGGGTAGTCTGTCACACTCAGACAAAGCTTTGCAGCTTGCCATTGAGCCGAGTGATTATGTGACCCATCCCAAAAATACCCTGTGTTTTCATCAGCTTTTTACATCTTTACTCTCATTCTCTCCTGCACACCAGAATCAAATATTATTCGATGTGTATGCAAAGATGCAATAAAGTAAGGATAACTTGAATGGTAAATCTTCACTCCTGAAGCACAAGTCCTTTGCTATTCAGCCTAAAAATAGAAATAAAAAAAGAAAAACACAAGCTTTGAAACTTGGCAGGAACGGCAGGAAATCATACCTTGAGTCACAGGGCACTCTCAGCATCTGTTCCAACTGCAAGTTCTTCACGCTCCTGTATACAGCACAGCTACCCTCCCTTCATACTGCAGTCCACAAGACTAGCCCTAGCAATATTATTCTTCCTCTGCAGTACATCTTGTCTCAAATCCCTTACACACCCAGTTTCCAAACTGCTGTTCAGCTGGTACTGGAGATGTGAACTAGCTCACAGATGATGAGTTTCTGCTGTTCAGAAGATACTTGGCAAAACAGTTCCCAGTGGGCTGAAACAACAGCTCTGACTGCATTTAGGTTTTGCAAGTGGAATTGTTTGTAACGTACAAAAAAAGAAATGCTGGTTAAGAAGATAAATGTTTACACTTAAACTTTCAAAGGGCATCATCAAATCATGGCCAACAAAGAAGACATAAACACATTATTTTTCTCTCATGTTTCATGCTTTCTAATAGCTTTTACTTTCATTTCAAACACTTCAGCTCTGCCTGAACTGAGCACAAAGAGAATCAGCCCTTTAATCCTCAGGACAATACATGTTTTCTTCACACTTTAGGAAGTAAATATAGCAGCTGGTAACTTTTAAATCCTAAGCTTTGGTATGCAAAGGATCGCAAACAGAATCATCAAAGTTAGGAGTGGAAAACACTGGTTACTCTACCTAGATCATTGTCCTGCTGATACAAAAATGTATTTTTATACTTCTAGCCAATCTAATTTTCAGAAAGCTTGGAAGTAGGAAATTTGGCATTTCTCCTATCCTACACAACTGGATTAACCTTTGGACAATGTACAACAGAGTACTTCTTCACAATATTTTTTTCTAATAGTCAACCTATTTTCCCTCCTGAAACAATATCCTAGCTATATATGTCCGTGCTCTACTAACTTCTCTTTATCAGTAGAATTTGGGGTGTTATGTTTATAGTTAGTCTATATTAAAAAAGCCACTCTGCAGAGGCATGCCTGCGGAGATGAGATTGCCAGCTCCCGCAAGACCAGTACTGTCCCATAGAAACTAATCAACTCTCCTCCAATTGAACATATCCTAATCTCTTTGCAGACTGAGGCCGAAAGAGCATCACCACAATCATATCTGAAAATGCCACGAAGCAGTAATTGAGGACCCATATCCGCTTTTGCTACATACCTGTCGAATTCCCATACTGGACAGAAAGCTTACTGACAGGCACACCAATGGGATGCAATATTGCATGGACACAGGACATTATTTGCCTCTGGATAAACTCAGTTCTACAGTGGTATAATTCACTGGCTTCCCCAGAATTCGTTGCTCTCCCAGGGATTCTTCCTCATTTAAACAAGACTAAAAGTGACACAAAAAAATCAGACTGTCTTCCCCTTTTGAGTAAGCAGAATTCAATAAGCAGGTCCCATCCATCTGGCTACAGAAGAATGTAGTCATTTACACTACTTAACTACTGCTCCTGAACTCAGCAGAAGCCAGATCCTGAATCTTACGACAAGTCGTGCCCCTGCAGCAAGCCTTGTGCAGTCTTGGAATTCGCAGGCCTTTGCACTTTCCATTCAGTGGATGATAGCAGCCCTGACAGCCTGTTTGTCTCTTTCTGCGGGACAGGTTTTTGTTTGGTCCCAGACACCATAGGGCTGAGCACAGCTTGAATCCCCAGGATTTTTTATGCTGCTCCTAATGATAAATGAGTTCCTCATCTTGGATTTCCAAGATACGTTCTCTTCTCCCACAGTGCTCTCTTGAAAGGCTGTTTGGACTATATAGTCCACAGCCAATGACTTTACAGTAATATAGTAACACAGCAAACATACACGTACAAAAGCACACATGCGGCCATTATATATTCCCTCCTTTCTATTATTAGCCAGTACATAATGTCTTCTATAGCAGTGCATTGCAACATTTCAGCCCATGCTCCACTTCACTTAATAACCCATTCACATACCACCTGAATAGGCAAGTCTTGATACCTCCTATGACTTCACCTGTGTTTATATGGCACACCTTCTAGACTGGCAAGTCAGGGAAGTCAGCTCTTCTGGAAGGGGACTTTCTGTGTTTCAGCACTACTGATAAAACCAAAGCGTACTCATGGCACCAAAAGAAGAAATAAGAATGGCAAGTAAGCCAGCCCTTTCTTCAGCTCTTTTCTTGGGCTTTGTTTTGGAAGTGTCAGGCCTGGAGAACTACTGCAGGATCCATAACCTCTTTGAAATGTTTCTGTGATGAATAACCGAAGTATAACCATGGTGATAACTCTTCACTAAGACCTTAATATTTCAAAGGACTTTACAAACAAAAAATGAAGAAAATTTATCTGAGTGAGAGAAACAATCACCATGGGGGATCAGCGCTACCATTGACAAAATTTTACCCAGCCTGCAAGATGACCATATTGGCATTATAGACGTGACACAGCCACTACCAAAGGAAAAATCTAAAGGAAGTTGTTAGGAGCTTTTTGTACAATGATACCCAAAATGGGCTATCATCTTTTTGCTACTTTTAAGTTTATAGAAGAGCCACATGCATCAATGTACTGGTGGAGAACGAATAAAGATGCTGATTCTGCCTCTACAAATACTGCTGCTACGCAACTAAATGCTGGAGGCACGTTCTATGAAAGAACATAAGCCAAAACTCAAAATATGAATTATTTCAGCTCAGAGAAATCACTTTTGCTCCTGTTCCACAGTCTCAAGCTGTAAAAGAAATACAATAGGAAGAGAGATCTCACAATACCAAGGCACATCTCAGCATTGCTATCAGAAATAATTTCTTTCAGAGACGAGTTAGAGCCAGGTATCTATCTGAAGCGCCAGACAAGAAATCCTACAGTGAGGTAAAAAGGAAAGACCCTTGTCCCTTTAGGGCTCAACCTCTCAACAAGCATTTCCCTTATTTCCTGTTATCCCCATAGATAGGTCCCACTCAAAAGTTGCTCAAACTCCAGCTCTTCCTCCTCCTGACCCACTCTTCCTCACAACCTGCAGAAACTGACACCCAGTCAGAGCCTTGCTTATTCAGCCTGTCTGAAAAAAGTTTGTTTGGAGAGTACGGAATTACATACTTGAAAATTATTGAGAACAGTAGTCAAAGAGTAGCTTTTCTTAAGACAACAAGAGAGAGAAATAGAGCAGGTGGGAAATGGAAGAGAAAAGGAGATGAGTAAGATTGCTCCCACAGGAAAGTGAGGAAGGAATTAAGAAACTAGCACCACCTTTGCAGGTGTTTAAAAATCTTCTTGTAAATGTGTACAGAGCCACCTATCACTTCCATGCAAGGCTTCCAAAGCCTTCCAGTGAGAAGAGGTTCTGCCTGGTGAAAATGCAAGCATGGCTCAACCCATCATCTTTCTGTAAACGTGAAAGATGTATCCACACTCATACACCTGATCCAGTCCCTCTCTGAAAGCATTTTACTCTCTCTATTGAGGACACAGGCAGCCAAGGGCAAACAGCTTCCTAATTTAAGGCCTCACTTAAACATTTAATTGTCCTGTCAGAAGGACAGGGGACATCATATCTTGCTGAAAGCATATGTAGATCCCAGCCCAGAGGAGCATTTTGCTCCTGGCTATTTAATTCATTCATGTAGCGCTAGTGTCCTTTAGTAAAACTTTTGTTTAGATTACTATTTTTCTCTGATAAATGCTAGCAAACACAAGGATATACATTTAAGCACTCTAAACCACTTTAATCCTAAAAGCACAATATGCTTTAGGGAAAATAATGAGGATGGAAATACACAAACCCATAAAATCTACCAGTTGGCTGTAACACACAATAGTGCCTGGTTTCTGATGACAGTCAGAATGCAGAACTATTCATATTGCACAGCTGTCACTGTATGTGGGGGGGGGGGGGGGGGGGGGAAGTCTTAATTTAGTTCTCATCATGGCTAATAAAATTAACATTGCTGTACTAAAACACTGCAACAGCATCAATGATCCTTGCAGTGTCTTGGTTTCCCTTCAGTGTGACGTAGGAACAGAGGAGCTCTGTCCTGAGAAATTGGCAGTGACGTCTACATTGGTGAATCACATCATTTCAGAGCACATCCCCCAGCAACAGCTCAGCTGCCTCCACTGCTACACTGTCAGGACGGTCCATAGCTCAGCCACGACCAGTGCCAGCCAAGTCTCCCGATTTCCAGACAGGCTTCAGAAGACAGCATGGGTTCAGGAATCATTCCCTCCCTGTAATCTTGCAGCCCCATGATTTGGGGGAATAAAGGAGTTTATGATATGGATGTGGATGATCTGTGTCAGCTGGCCTTGATGCCAGAGAACTATGCTTTTTGTTTACTAGCAGAGACGTAAAATGTGCCTCCTATTAACATAAATTTTTTTAAAAAGCCCACTGCAGAGTTTGTGTTTCGGTGCCTAAGTGAGCTCTTATTGAACTGCTAGACTCTTCTCAGCCTTCTGGTCTTCCCATTTGTGAAATTACGACTGATATCTCTATTAATATAGGTACTATTTAACAAATAACTCAGGGGCCTCTGTCACATACAAACAACCCTAATACAGTGGTAGGAACTCAGGAAAACTTCAGCCATGAAAGGGTGAAGTAAATCTCTCCATACACACAGTTTCCTTCATGTTAGAGAAAGAGATATATATATATATATATGTGTGTGTGTGTGTGTCTGTATATATACACACACACACATATATATAGTCCCAACTGCCCTCAGGGAAACAGAAAGAAAATCAGACCATTGGTCTTTAATAGCTACACTCTTGGTAAGGTGCTCACTTACTGTGGTTATGGAATGACATAAAAACCTCAACATTTTAGACAGCTTCAGTTTGCCTACAAAAAGAGGGGAGACATCTTAAACCTTTTAAAAAACGTTAATCAAGCTTCCAATTGTTCCCGCGAAACGGTTAATACAAGCAAATCAAAATGACAAAAGAGAAGCACAAAAAGGTCAGGAGATGCTTCTCAAGCCTTGTAGCAAGCCAATGACAAACATGGAAAATGATACAGAAAACCAGATTGTCCCTTTGCCCTAATCAGTAGTTATAGCTCCATCCAGGAATGGGAAAAGACTAAAAATATTAAATCTTTAAAGAAAAATTTAAGGAACTAATATACTGTAAAATACTAAATGAATGCATCAAGTTGCTTTTGTACTCCCTTGCTTCAAGCAGCTTAGCACAAATAAAATCTGATGCTAATCAGTCCTAGCAGTTTTCACAGAATCTGAAAACCTATTATTTCCTCTGGCTGCAACTAAAAAAATTCCCAACTGTTTTATTATTGATACTTACAAAGTATCTGTTGTACCTATCATTTTATCTTGGTGTTGACCTGGTGTTTGCCTCTCTTGGCCATAACACATTTAACCCAGTACTGACAGAAGAACCATGGTTGAATTAAAAGTGGTTTTTGCATAATCAAGTATCTACTGCCATGGGAATATAAAGACATATGAATGTTGTTTCTATGTAAAAGTAACTGAATTATGAAAAAAAGAGAAAAAAAATGAATGATTATAACAGTATTTTCTAGCCAATAACAAGACAAGATGCTCAGGCACTAAACAGATATGTGCTTGTAATAAGCTACAAAACACACTGTAAAATTAAACAGGATGTATTGGCAATGGGTTCCTTTTATAATTAAAAATTATTCAGAAAGTGAAAATATTATCTAGAACAAAAGTAAAACAAATCTGTTCATCTTAAGAGCTGATTTCAAAATGTTTCAGTCGTCTTCCTGTTACTAACAACAATTTTTCTTCACACTTCACACAAGATTTTCCACATATGTTTTAACCACCAAAAAAGAAAAATCATCCTATTTCAAATGCTATGAAGCAGAAAATGTTATTGACAAATGTAGCTTGACACAACGTACAGAAAATTGATATATTTTATCAGCGCAGCACATTTTTTATTAATGAATGCCAATATTTTGGGTAAAATTCTTGAGCCTGTTCTTCACTTCTTATAAAGTATATGGTAAAGCCTTGAGTCAGACATGGAACAGACTGACTCCTGCATCCCCCTAGAGCCTCTGAGGTCAGTAATGCTCATGAGGTGCAAAAATTTCTGTAGATACAGAGTCAGGATCAGGATCTGTGTCTGCTTCACGTTGCCTCACAAAAGTACGTAGGTGCTCTCTGAAATTATGTGGTAAAATGTTATTTTAATTATGTGTGTAAATGAAATTACATGTGTAAAATGTTTTATTTACATCATACTCCCTTCAATCATGAGATGCACTCTATTGCCACAATTAAATACACAGCCCTGTATTTACAAAGTTCAGTGAGGTTCGCCTTTGTACAATGGTAATTCCCTTGTTTCTGGGAGGCCTCTCTACTGTTTTGTGCAGGTCTGGAACACAATGCAGCAAAAGCACCAAATGGCAGCCAAACGTAAAAAGACCTGCAACCAAGCCTCAAAAAAGCATCATCCAGGCACAGCCTTGGTACCTGCGCAAGGCTACCAGCCAAAGATACACGCTAAAACCCAAAATAAGGCAAGGAAACAATCAAAGCAAATAAACAAAATGCTGAGGGAACTAATATAGTCACTTCTAGATTCACTGAAAGAAATTATCCCTTGCCTTTTGGATGGTTGCACATAAAGTTGAAAGAGTAACTCTATAATGTCATTTGTACTTGTACTTCTGAAGAGGTAAATGTATGAAATGTATAAGGCAAATGTGCATGAAGGAATATTAGTCCCTCCAGACAGTAGCTATTAAAGTGGATTACCATGGTACAGTAAGAAGGGAATTTGACTAAAAAGAGGAATTCATTTAGTCTTGGGAAAAGAGGAGAGAACAGAACGTAAGGCAAGGCAAAAGGCAAGGAAATTAATAAAACTGTTGATGAATACTTTGGCTTTCTACACATGTACGTAAATATATACATAAACGCTTAAGATCGCAATTCACCAAGCATACTGTCCACCCATCTCAATTCACATGCAAACCATCATCCCTAGGCTGCTCCTGGTGTGACATTGGCCAGAAGATGTGTGAAGGTGACAGACAGAGTGTACCAAGCAGTTCAGAAATAGCGTGATGTTTTTAGATAGGAGGACACTAGCGTAAAAAAAGGTCTCTCTTTTTCCAGCAGATTTTAACCATTGACATGAGTTATTCAGACATTAAACAAGTAGAAGCTTTGAATACAGAGAACGTAATACATGAAGTGAGCTAAGTTACAGAGTCTTTTGATTCCTCCAGGCCAAGTTTTGAGGGACCAGGAACAGCCCAGACACTTACGAGCATCACACAAAGCAGCTAAAGGGTACGACTCGGCCATTCCTGAGCACCCTACAGGAAGCCAAAATTTCAGTGAGACAAAACCAAGGAAGGGTGTAAGAGTAAGATTCTGACTGATCAAGTCAATAGAAAGGTTGCCTTTGTGCTAGTGAGAGCTGGGCAACTGAGACAGCCAGCCCCTCCATAGATCCTCTACCAGCCAAACAGAAACCAACTTGGCAGCAAGATTTCCAGGGGAGAAAAAAAAAACACCACACACACCACCCACACACAACACACACACCATGAACACCAAATACTGTCACTTTTTGTTACCCAGAGGAAAGAGCAGCGTCTGGTGCACCAGAAGAAAGGAAAGCAGCCAGCCCATGCCTGTCTGTCCTATTTCTACAGTCACTGCCACAGGAAATGCTTAAAAAACTGTCAAGGCCCTGAATGCATCAACAGGCTCTGCAACAGCCTCCCTTCCCCAGCCCTGGATTTGGCTCCACGTGTTTGAGATCATCTCCAAAATGGCGCAGATACGTGACCCTGGACCAGCCCAGGAAAACAGCTAAGTTGTGAGGAAGAGCAATGAGAAGCCTCATCAGGACCTCTGTCCACCTTCTTTGCTCAACAGCTACATTTCGGCTCTCGCCCTTGCCCTTAGCTCCTCCTTGATATATGCTGCTGGCTTTGTACCTTGCTGACCTTGGACAGCCTCAGTAGTATGGATTTGCCTGGCAATCAGTGGACCGTTGGCTGAACCTGGTTACACGGACAGACCTGTTTTGTTTTTCTCATTCAGGTGAGGCTGAGACCACTGCCCTTCTTGCCTTGCTGTCCCCTTGGCTCCTGTCTCAATTTCCCTCGTGAAGCAGCCCGCCTCTGATGTCCGCTGATAAAAACAACTTAAAATGATGAGCCAGCAACTTCAAGTGAGGACCATCTGCCCTGAGATCCATGAAGAACTGTTTAAGTGGGCAGCCACTGCGTTACTACCTTGCACAGTCCTTCTGTGCTCACCTCTGAAGGTCCTCTACTTCTTCCGCTACATTTGCAGCAAGATCACCTCCAAGTTCTGAAAGCTTAATAAGCAACCGTTTCACACAATCTTTTTGCATCAAGCACCAAAGTAACACGAAGCCAAAAGCAGCCTCCTTAATGTTAATCAAGGAATAAGAGGACCACTTTCAAACAGTTAATTCCTTGAACAAGTTTTTCCTGGTTTTAGACCTTTCAGAGGCACTTTACAAACATCAACAGGTGAAATTTACGTTGTCCAAATTTGGACCTTAACGTTTTGGAACTACTAAGGCTAAGATCTACAGAAAATCATCTGCTAAGCAATAGTGCACCTGGAAATTCACAAAAGGAGAAAAGGACAGAGAAGCATTCAAGGAGAGCCATTTGACCAGGAGAAAGGCTATAGATCGAGGTCATTTTCTGTGCTGCCCTCCCTCCCCTCTTCTCATGAAAACACTTAGATAAAAGGATACCATGACTATGAATCAGTTTATGCTATCCACCAGATCATCAGATAGGACTATTGACCTGTATGTTTTATGTTGTAAAATCAATAAAAGAAAGAGAAAAAATGGCAAGAAAAAGAAAAATAGCAGCATAAAAATCCAAGCTGCTGAGCATAGTATTTTTCAGGCTTTGTGTATTCACATTGAGCAATATAATATACTTCTAACAATTTCATCATAGATTAAAATTTCACTGGATAACAATGTTCTCAAAAAATATGTAGTCCTGGTATTTAGGAACTTCAGAGCAGATATTAAAGCAACGCTGAACTTCAAATTACAGGTTCAACTTGCTGAATAGATCTGTTAGTCAGAAATATGGATGAATCACACTCATTGTGGATATAATGGAAACAGGCATTTGCATGACAGTGATCACTGACTTCAATAAAAGTACAGGTATTTACACCAGCTGAGTGCCCAGCCTTGACTCATACCAAGATTCAGTAAACACAATTTCATACCAGGAGCTTTTGTGACCATGGGCCAAGGTCCTGGTCCTCAGCTGCAGAGTTGTGGGGATGCATCAGCTGAGAATTTCAGCCATGCCTTTGGTCTGAGTACAACTCAAACTCGATTATACTTCTATATTTCTAGCAAATGACCCTTAATTTCCTAATCTTCTTGAGGTATAACCATTGTGAATGGTTTCTACAGTGCTGCTGAGGGCCTTATCCAGAAGCCGTTACTCATGCAGAGATAACAGATGCACTTCTGAGAGGAAGGTGTAAAAACAGACTTCAGATGCAGGTCCAACATCAGACATTAAATGGTATAATTTGTCATTTTTTACGTTATTAAGAATATTTGTGCAGGATCTATAATCAAAACTAAAAGAGATGTCTCCTCCTTTTGCCAGCAGCTGTGTTACATCAATTAAATGGGTAAATAAGATCTTTCCCCAGAGGGGATATCATGTGACCCTCTATTGATTAAGACTGCAGTAGAACGTTATTTGCAATCTTATTGCATAATGGAAATCAGGAGGTAGCTGTCATGGTTTCAGAAGACAAATTGCCACTATCTTAGACAATTCATAGGCCTCTTTCCTTTTTGCTGCTCTTAATTCACAGTTAATGCATGTCTTACAAGGCTTGTTTCTTAAATCTGTCTCCAGCACTGAATTCAACTCAAAACTGGGTGAAAATCATAGTCTACATGGCCCTGCATTATGATGGGTATTAAAGTGACCATTCCATCTCTCATTACTTCAGAATTATGCATTATTTAATAGGGTAACACAACATCAAAAAGGGATGTGAAATTAAAAATAGACACCTCCCGCAACATCTGTGATTGTTCCCAGATGTGTTCCTCCCCCACCAGGCTCGGCTCCAAAGGTGCTCTTCATATAGAACACTTTTAAGTCTTAGCTCAGTTTTGTGTACTTGATTTTCACAAGCAAAACATATGGCTGGAACGAGTCCACTACTCTCAAACCTGTGCAGTAACTGCAGCCAGGGATCAGTTTTGAGACTGTAATGAACACCCAACCACAGCCCAGCAGACGCTTTGCTCCTCCACTGAACTGTAAATCCATCATGATGCCCTTTGTGGGAGAATCAGAGGGAAGGACAAAATTCTCCATTTAAACGACTGAAACACTCTTTGCCAATTTGAAAAACATTCCAAAAAAGATACAATCTTTCCTTACTTCTAATCAATCTCTCAGTTACAACAATTAGAAACCAAGTGTAACACTCTTCAAAATAACAACAGCAATATTTAACATTACCAGAACTTTCTCCACCAAAGTCAAAGAAATGGTCTTTAAGTGGTCTTCGGTGGTTGTGAAGTTATAGGACATAAGGCAAGATTTCTGAATGGAAGGAACAAGTCTGAATAACAGTGGGTGGTAGGACAGTAATAGATTCAGACAAAAGTTACATTCATTCTGCGTGTAGAAAAAAGCGCTCAACTTACCATCATTCGTTTGCCATTGCATAAGATTAAAAATTAAGTATCCGCTGCCTGATCTGTTCCAGGTAAGTTGATTGATCAGAATGTGCTCAACTTCCCACATAACTTAGCAAGTTTAAAAGTGGCAGGTTTACTTTCCCATTATTTATAATGTCAGAGCTTAATAAAGTACATGGAAGGAAATGCCAGTAGAACTGTTGTCCAAAAGTAATCTCTCACAAAGTGATAACAAAGTCTGGAAAAAAATATCACCTTGTAAAAAATACAGAGGATGTTAAGATTTCAATGAAATCAAATATATTTCAGTACACTTAATTTGGCTAGACATGCACATCAATAGCACTAGATTATTACTGGCATATCTTCCT
>NW_009636473.1:2313-6182 GCF_000690535.1 Cariama cristata | reverse complement strand
GTAGGGAAATTATCTGATCCTCCTACAAATGGGTTTGTGTTTAAACCTTATATTTCATTCTCCTGGAAATTTGGAAAGTCAATCTCAACCTAGTCTTGATGAGCACAAACGCTCAATATCGAGCAAATGTAAGTAGTACAAAAATAACAATACAAATCCATGAAGAGTTAAAATGTGCTCTGGTTGCTCAGAACTTCAAAAGAGGCATTTGGCACCTTAAATTAGGGTCTGCAATCATTGTTCTTCCCCCTCCCCCCCCCCTTTGCTTTAAAAGGGCTAAACAGTCATTTCATATTTCTAAATCTGAAAAAGTCCTTTCTTTTTTTGAGGTAACACAACACAATCACCTCACTTGTTTCATTGTACTTGAAGTTTAAAGGACAGAAAATGTTCCTTACCTTAAAAAGTCTTAAAATATTTGCGACCATAATGGACACAGAACTTGCTGCAGCACCTATCACACCTGATATCTTGTCTGGCTTTGTGAAAATAGGTGGGTCACCATTAGCACACTTCACATCTGAACCATCTTTTTCTATCAATGCTTGCACAAATGTTAAAGACTGCTCCAATGCGTAAGTGTCCCTGGAACACGTATCAAGGATCCGGACACCTAAGGTGATATTGGCAAGAAGATCAGGGTCTTTATTAATCTGATCAATTGCATACAGCATTGCCTCTAGTCTGTGGATCCCTTTCTCCTTCTTGAGCTCCCCACAAGGCACCCCTCTATCCCCTTTTGCATGGACGGGGAAGAGTCCTCCCAAGATGATGTCCCCATCCAGTCGGATGGAGTGGGCATATTCCTGGCCATGAGTTCTTTGCATCAGGGTGAGTATCCAGTAGAATTTGGCTGTTAAAAGGAAGAAACAATGGCAGGAAACTAATTGTTTCCCTTCGTATACCATTTTCTCTGAAGACGTTGTTGCTATCCAGTATCCAGATTTTCTTCTTGCTAAAGGATGAGGATGACCATTTGAAGCTGCACTTTCTGGAGGCTACCATCAGTGCCCAGTAAGTAATACAGAATCATGTGGTAGGCAGAAAAAGGATCTCAGAAGAAGTACATAAAATGTGTTTTACAAAAGATGTCCACTGATGTCATGGGTTGATCAGCTTTTCTGAGACGTGGGTTTCAATTGCTCTTAATCGATGGTGAAGTGTAGGGTAGAATGTCTGGTCCTGATGCTAAGAGGAGGTCAGTAGCTTATGTCCTTGTATTTTGCTCTACAGTTGAGGTACTTCTGGGGGGGAAAAAAAAAAAAAAAGAAGTGAGAAATACTATTTAGTTCAGCAGTTTTATACCTGTCATGCAGCGTATTTACTTCTGAATATGAGTTACATCACCTAGGTTTTACTTTCGATATTCTTTAAGGGAGTAATTCTTGGTCTTCTGTGAATTTGAACACCTGGCTGCACTGTACTGCAGGCTGGGAAATTGATGATACCAGCAGAGCAAAAGCCAAATCAGAGGAACTAAACTTAGCTTGGTGTTCAGACTCCGACCAGTAATTCGTATTTACCTTCGCGTTGCATGACATCCAGAAACAGATTTGATCCGTAACACATTGTATTTTCTGGTTTGCTGTATCATTCCGTTCCAGCCTACAGAAGTGCAATAACTACTTACACTCTCACTCATGGAGAGGTTCCATTTATGACAATGGAGTAATCAAGGCTCCTGAATTTAAGTACACTCTTCAGCTGCGGCAGTACAAGCACATTCAATTCATTTGGATATTAAACTGATTATTTCTCCAGTGGAATTCACTTTTTTCTGAGCTTACTATGTATCTAAAATGCCTTCCAGATGATTTCTAACACTCAATTACTTTTAAGAAAAGGTAGCTGATTTCTTAAGCAAAAAGAGCAAAATGTATTCTGTTAGGAAACCAGCTGAACATCCAATATTCCATTTACAACATTTTACTTGAGCTGAGGTCCAATATTAACAAGGTCTCTATTCTCTGTTTGCATTTGTACCACCTTAAATAGGAATAATGCTGTGCCCCTACTGACATCTGGAGAAGTCCCACTGATTTTAACGAGATCAGGATTTCAGCCTACATATCTAGACACCTGACTGTCACAAATATCTCCAAATTGCCCCCACTTTAATTCTCAAGTGAGTGGCGTTTATTTATGGCAATATTTAACAAAATTGCACATGCCTGAATACACTTTTAGACCTCTGAGAAGAAGACAGAGAGAGAATTATTTTTACCTGATACTAGATAGGCACACTGTGGGCAACTGCATCTGAGTCAGTCTCTCAAGGCATCTGTTACAGGCTATGGAGAGCAGTGGACACCCTAGGGTGCAATTCACTTGATCCTCTTCTTTAAAATAGTTTTATTTATTATGAAATTGATCACAATGAACAAGTGTCTACCTCACTGCCTATACAGAAAATCCAGGCAACAGGCTCATCTGTAGATACGTACTTTATCCCTACTGATCTGACTGGTTCCTACCAAAAATATGATCAAATTAAAAGACAATTATAGACAACACTAGAAGACTGTTATAGACCACTATAATGTTTTTCAAAGACGTTTTGAATTATTTTCCACAATATTTTTATATATTATGTGGTAACAGAACTCAAAGTGTGGTTTGCTAATGCTTTATCATTCTCTTCTTACATTTACTTCGTTACATGTTTTTCCCCAAATGATAATACTAAGCTCACAAAAGCTAAAGAAGAGTTTCTAAATAGCGGCTATTTGAAGACCTGAGAAAAAGGTTCACAATGGAAAGTCTTCTATTTAACGTAAAGGTATCTCACTGATTTGCTAACACAGCAACGACCCGAAAGTGCAACATGTTTAATGGGTGTGAATAAAATCACTGCAATTGGGAACAGCAGCACACGGGACTTTGAGTGCCTCTTAACATTTAGTTTTGCTTCAATTTGGCACAGGGTTGGATCTAAATGAAACAAAGTCTGTGCTGTTTTATGTGATAATCCCATCGTTCTCCTTTGGATCCTTTTGGGCACATAGTTTACAAAGCTGCCTAGGCTTCAGCCCCACAAGGCGAATTCAGACTCAGTCACAAATGGGGGAACTTGACTAACATCACCACCTGAGCTGATCCAGCCCCACAGGATGTTTCTTATATGGCCCACGCTATAGAGAAAAGATTGTTTGAACTATCAACTAGCCACAACTGTCTGTTGTCTTGATTGCCTTGGTAGAAAATGACAGTTAAAGGTTCAAAATAGTAAAGAGCAAAAGTCATACCTACACCTAAAACAGACACAGAGGCAATTTCTTTTCTGGTTCCATAATGAACCACCAACTCACTAGTCTATGCATGTATGTACAAGCCATACAGGGAGCAATTCTCTGAGGGAATAAAAGATAAGACTACTTTTATTTAACACTGTACAGAGAATAAGAAAGCACCACTGAAAAAGTGAAAATATTCATGAAGGAAAAAAATGCTGCTTTTTCTCTTTCTCAGCCTCAGGTCAATTCCTTACAGCCAAAGAATGCCAAGAAATTAAAGCAACTGTCAATCTTTGTACAAACAAATAGGGATGAGTTCAACTACTGTAACCCATATTCCAACAACAATGGAGAAGCTACTGTGAGCTCAACATCCTCAGTCCAAGACCTTATCTGGAACTGACTGAAAGTCAAATGAATTGATAATAAGCATTTTTCAAACATTATAGTTTACATAAGCATTAACTGCTCTGCCTCAGCTTGCACGTTTTCCTGAAAAAGTATGTTTCCTTGCTGCAAGTGTCCACAGCTTGTCTATAAAACAGAAATAAAATTTTAAAATGTTCTTTTTAAAAATTTAAGACCTTTTAGTCGTTTTTTATGTTACCTAAGAAATAAAAGCTTCTATTACACTGC
>NW_009636473.1:0-2292 GCF_000690535.1 Cariama cristata | reverse complement strand
TTTCACATATTGATTAATATTAACTTTTACAGAATGTTGTAAGCCTGTGTAGCTAAGCAGAAAGCATCTGATCTAAATGAATTCCATTTTTATCAATGAATTTTAGTGAAAAGCAGGGGCCTCTGGGCTATAAAGCCTGAATGAACTTTCCTCATGTGCAGAGATTGCATTCGAAGTAAAATACTGTCCTTTTCCAATTGACCATAAGAGTTTGATTTAATGCCAACATATTCTCGATTTACCAAGTTCTCCACTGTAGTAGTAGGTGTTCACTAGAAACATGACTTCAGAGAAGAAATTCACACATTTCCCCAGCACAGTCCAAGAGTAAGTGCACCACAAAGCCTTTCTTCCAGTCACCTTGGAATACGTGCTTCTCTTACGCTTAATCCATTAAAAATATCTGGCATTATCAGAACATACTGCTATTTTTAAAGTCAGTATTTCAGCACAAACCTCCACTTGTTCTGCTAGAATATATATATTTATTTTTAAACCTAAGGAGGCGGGGTACTGCAAGACAGGGGACAAGGAAACTTCTGCATGTAGTGTCTGGTTCTGAAATTACTTCCTTCATAAAATCATTCAGCTTTACAGATATTTGGTACTCAGGGTTGGGTACTTTGGTACCATGTTGCCAGAGTGAGTGCAGCAGCATGTGCCTGGGCCGGTCACTATTCCAACCACAGATTCATTGCACTGAGACATGGGCTCATCATGGGAGTTCTTTATGTTAAAGAAAAGGTCTAAATAATGAGCTGAGAGTGACAGATAAATACTTAAATAAATACAGGCAATGTCTTTATTTTGGTAACAAGGTTCCTGAAAGAGCCATCTTCAGCTGGTACCGACGTTGTGGCTGAAATCACATAGAAAGAGTCAATATTTTCACCTGGAAATACTGTTTGAAAAATTACAGACAGCCGCAGGAGCAAGGAGTACTCTCCGCAGCATAAGCAGGAAAACATGTTCGCTGAACTTCAGGGAACACTTTTTAATTGACATTGCCACCCAGACACATATGAACCCTGTACTGAGGGACAAAAAAAGCTATTTATTGGGGGGAAAAATATCTGAGAAAAAAGTATTCAAAATTTTCTTTGAGACAAAAAATTCATTTGTCGTTGCATTTGAAGCACAGTTAGAACCACACTAAAATGAAACAAAACCAATATTCTGTGAATTAGAAGAGGAATTTTAGAGTGAAAACCCGTTTCTACTTTCACAAAATGTCAGATGGTCCAGTCAACGCAAAACTGATCTAGTTTTACTGAATGAAAACAAAATAACAGCATCTTCCATTACCAAGTTCTGTGGAGGGGAAAAAAAATTGCAAAAATGTGATTATTTTGACTTTTTACTACCGATCTATTACTTCTGAACCATCAAATAAGAATTATCTTGTTAACGCTGACTTTAGTGTTCATAAAAGTTGCCTCTTTGTCCTGCACAGCATTCAGCGATGAACAAATAGCTGCATTTCCACACAGAACAGGTAAAGAATTGCCACCTGCATACAGTAACCTGACACATATAGAAGATTAATGGGTTTTGCTGACAACAGAAGGGAATTTGGAAAACCTCTGGCCTTGACATCGCAACTCCTAACTTGCAGGAGAATTCTTCACTGATGTAAGTAGTCTTATCTACCTCAGCTCTTCTGTAATGATTTGCTGTGCCCCTGCCACAGAGGTAACCTTTACACAATAATCAGGACTTCAAGGCGAATCACCCTCAGCATCTCGTTTACAGGAACTATTTCTTCCCAGTACACCATGAAAGAAATGTCTCCACTCAGTCTGATCAGCCTCTTTTCAAATACCCCACAGCACCTGCCTTCACTTTCTACCCTGCAAATATCCATTTTCCAAACAAGCTACCCTGCTAAAAACCAGCACAGGTCTTTCTGCCAGGGTGAGGCTAATAGGAGCTTACAATTTTTAAAAAGGAAACAGCATCAAATATTTTCCTCTGCCCTTGCCTGGTCTCACAGCTGAATAAACCCCATCAATATTAACACCTTTAGAGTTGGTTTCACCTCTGGTCTGGCAAGTGATGATCAAGGAGATTTTCCCAGGCAGCCCAGGAGAGCTTTCTCTGTTGTTTTTGTTTTCATTTCACTCTCTTCCCACCAGACTCCTGCTCCCTAGCCGGCACAGCTGGCTTCAGGGCAGGCGCCGGTAGCGCAGCCCAGTGCCCTGCGAGAGGGGCTCTGCCCCGAGAAACGGCGCCGCCCCCCGAAACCGTCCCGGGGCACCCTGCAGGAAAACCCCACCGTGCCCGTGCCCGACC
>NW_009636472.1:0-1411 GCF_000690535.1 Cariama cristata | reverse complement strand
CGACCATGATTCCAATGCAATGGGAAATTATAGTCATAGATTTAAAAGACTGGTTTTTTACCATTCCTTTAGCTGAGCAAGGGCTGAGCAAGATATGGAAAAATTTGCATTCACAGTGCCTTCAGTGAACAATAGTGAACCTGCCAAACGGTATCATTGGAAAGTATTACCACAAGGATGAAAAATTCGCCTACTATTTGTCAATGGTTTGTAGCAAGAGCTTTGAGCCCTGTTAGGGAACGGTTTCCAACAGGATACTGCTATCACTACATGGATGATATTCTGCTAGCAGCACCATCGGAAAAAATGCTAGCAGAAATGGAAACAGAAACACAAAAATCACTGCAATATCAAGGGCTAGTGATTGCCCCAGAAAAAGTACAACGTCAACAATCATGGATATACTTGGACATGAAAGTATTAGAACGTACAGCCAGTTCAATTACAAGTAAATGTCAGAACACTTAATGATGTACAGAAACTAGCTGGAGTAATTAATTGGGTCCAGCCTTACTTAGGTCTGACATCCTCTAAATTGCAACCCTTATTAGACCTGTTGCAAGGAGACTCAGATATTTCAGCCCCACGAATTTTGACCCTAGAAGCAAAACAATTAATTAGTGAAATTGAACAAATAATTATGCAAAAATATGTGTGGAGAATTGATTTGTCTACACCAGTGCAAGTGTTTATCTTGATCGATAATTTGATACCTTTTGCCATGCTGGCACAATGGAACTCGAATTGGCAAGATCCTCTCCATATATTGGAATGGGTCTTCCTCCCTTTCAGATCCAAGAAAACTGCTCCTTGCCTGTTTGAATTACTAGCTCAGATAAAAAACAGAACTCGTTGCATGGAACTGTTGGCACGAGACCCAGAGACTATCGTTGTACCAGTGCAAAGTGAATACTTTGAATGGTGTCTTGCCAACAATTTGGCACTCCAAGCAGCAATGACAAATTTCACAGGGCAAATTCGGTATGACTTACCCTCCCACCCATTAGTCAAAATGTGCAATCAAATTCCCCTTGCACAAAAGCATTTGAGCTGGTATTTGAGCCATTCCGAGCCTGTGTCTGGTCCCACTGTGTTCACTGATGGCTCTGGAAAAACAGGAAAATCTGCCATGCTGTGGTATGATGGACACCAATGGCAGAACAAAATTAAGTATCAGGAGGGTTCACCTCAAATTGTTGAACTGAGAGTTATGACCATGGTGTTTCGACATTATTTTTGTCCTGTTAATGTGGTCACAGATTCTGCTTATGTGGCCAGATTAGCGCGGTGTTTAGATAAAGCCGTTTTAGGTCAAGTTAATAACGAGACAATGTTTGGAATTCTGAAGCTTTTATGGACAACATTTCAGAAGTGACATTCCTCTTATTATGTTATACATATTAAGAGCCAT
>NW_009636471.1:0-4057 GCF_000690535.1 Cariama cristata | reverse complement strand
CCCACTTGGGTTTGCAATGTTGCTGAAACTATGGAGCACAAGCACCGGAATAAGAAATTCATCTGAGAGGAAGACTTCTGAGACTTCACACCATGACCCCCAAAGAAGACCCCTAGACAACAGTGCGCAGATGCAAGTGGGAGGGAATAGATGTAAATAACTTCGGGGAAATCATTTAAATATGTATAAGACTACCGAGAAATGACATGAATATGAATGACTGTCCTAAATAAATTTGTGGAAGTTGGACTAACTGATGTGCATGCAGGAGGATCACGGGGGTGATCTCCCGTGCACCCAGCGCTGAAATAAACCTTTGCTTCACAGACTTTGTCCTCTCTTAAAAACTACATAGGTGAATGTTTCTCACATAAAGAAGCAGTACCCAACCTCTGGACTTGTAGTACAGCCTGGCTCTCACCTACACTGCTGCAAGCTCCCTCTGGCCTGTGCACGCAGAGCACAACATCCCATTACACAGGACGAGCATTGGGACATTCATGATCTCTTCACAAGCTAGCCAGAAATGACCTGTGCCCTGGGAGAGATCTACGTGCTTTCAGAGCAGTAGTAGGCACCGTCCAAGGAAGCACCCGCACAGCACCTAAAGGACACTGTATCTCTACATTCAGGCAGCTAAATCCTGTCTCACCACAGGCCACTTGGCCAGGGTCCTCTTCTGTGCCCCATGTAGCCATACCCATGGCGACTCATGGGGCCATGCTGTGCCCTATGTGTCTGTAGCTGTAAGACACATTTTTTTCTTCTTGTGCCTTTTGATTTCTAACTGACTGAGATAATATGAAAATATAGTAAAGCTGTTTTGAGTTTAATCAAAATTGTTTTGGGGTGTGCTTACATTTCGGTTTTACAGGGTTTTTTTGAGGAAGTCCAAAAACCTGTATTTTTTTCCCCAAATAACCACCCACCTCCACTTGTGAATGGGCAAATTGCTACATCAGTGACCATAAATTTGCTGTGGCACTCACCCCCAATGGTTTATATTTTTATAGCCTGGCCCCACAAATCATAGCTCTTGATATGTCATTTATAGAAATCCATAACTGCCTGGACTTCTTTTCCCAGGGCTCCTCTGACTTCTTTGTTTCTCAAGGTGTAGATCCGTGGATTCACCATGGGTGTCACTGCAGTGTAGAATACAGAGAACAACTTGGTAAAACCTGTGAGGTTGTAGGATTTTGGTAACATAGATAAGCTGAGAGTTGAACAGAAAATAGTGACCACAATGAGGTGAGAGGTGTATGTAGAAAATACCTTTTGCCTCTCTGTAGCAGAAGGGATTCTCAGGATGGTGATAATGTTGTCCCCAAAGTCAGGGTTCTTTCACCCAGTGTGCAAAAAGCCCATTAACACACAGAGTCATGATATTTATTTCATGTCTACGCAGAGATGGGTGCTAGATGGTAACTCCACAAAGCTAGCACACTTTGGCTAACACACAGTAGGCATTTATACATTCCAGGCAACAGTTAGTACTTTCACAGTTACACTTGGTTACACGTGTTCCTACTGGTTCTTGGAAACCCTGTCTCCAGTTAGAAGTCATAGCATTCTTTCTTTTTGCTGTGCATGCTCTGTGAGGAAGGGGCTTTTGTTAGTAGGGGGTTTTCCTTACCCGGCAGGTTTTTTACTATGTTAATTAGGATAGTTCAGTCGTAGTTCAAGTAATCTTCTTTCTGGCTTTATCAGTAGTTGTACTACTTTTATGCTTATCTTGGTATTTGCTTGTTTGGCTGATTTATGGTGCCATCCTATTTCTTCTCCCTGGGTCATGTCTTTGTTAACTATCTACAGAGCTTGAGTAATGTCCTTTGTTTTATTTCTTGCATATCTCCAACGAGAAGATTCATTTCTGATTTTCTGTGTTTTTCTATCAGTGGAAATAATTGCCCATGTGCCGAACCGTAAGGCTCATCAGTTCCTGACATGATTTTATTATACCAGTCACAGCTTTATATGAATGTCCCAATATTTTTTAAGTGACGAGACATTGAACAAACTGCATAGACAATCCTCCCCATGCCTAAAATTTCCCTACCTTGTAAACCCACTGGGTCACTCGAGATGCAGAATATAAGAAAACTTGTGTGAAGATTGTCTGGTTGCCAAAACTGATCTGATGTGACCACAAGCTAATGCCATAGTTTAGGTGTAGGTAGTTCTGAAGAGCTTTCCAGACCTTGGCGTGGCTGGGTGATCTGCAAAGGAGCACAAGTATATAAATCTATATCCAGAGGACAAAAATTAAGAATTAGCGTATGCCTCTACAAGACAGGGAAACAAACCAAGACACTAAGCCAAAAAAAATGACAAGTAATCATCCATACTTCTCAGAAAAGAAGAAAACTGTCTTGTCCCTAAGTCATATCAACAGTGATTGAAACTGAAGACAACTTATTTTTTTTCGTAGAAAATTGCTGAAAAGCTTTAAGGACTGGAATTTTAAATAAGTTATCAGGACACAGAGATTGGATCCAAGAATTAAGTTGAATAGTGTTATGTTTACAGTCATGCCTGGAAAACAGTTTTTAAATTCTTATATTCCATTTTAGTATTTGCTTTCCCCAAGATTCAGCGTGATGTCTGCTACAGAAAAGCAAAACCAAACGTACATTACAGCATTCACCCTCCTGGGAGATAACGATTTACCTGACGTTCAGATTCCTCTCTTCCTGCTCTTCCTGGTCACCTACGTGGTGACGATGATGGGGAACATTCTTATTCTCATGTTGGTTGTGATGTAATGTATTTCACATCTGGTATTGGTAACTATAGCTACTGCACATACGAGGATTATTACAAGATTTTGATCATACCTTGCTTTGACTCTTTGTCAAGATGACCTTGATTAACGATAAGGGATTCATTAAATGAGTTAGGGTCTATAAGTCTTGGAGATTGATGAGAACATCCTGGACTGATTATGTTAAGCTTCTGAGCATGTTATTTGACAACCTGGCAAACTGACTGTTTCATCAACCAACTTTACAATGAAACTAATTTTTAAGGTGTCCTGAAGTCAACTAACTTCATTATAATAGCAAGAATCACAGGTTAAGAAGACCCTTGTCCAAGTGAAGACCCTTCCCCTGAGCATGCGTAGTTATAAGAATGAATATGTAATCATATGTTAATTACTAACCAATCAGTAGTTAGTAAGCATGTATGGAAAAATACTAATCTCTGATTTTTGTGTATAAAAGGGATGCTGGAACTTGCTATTGATGTGTTTGTTTTGTGGAAAAGTCCACTCAGCAGCCAGGCTTGAACGAATACAGTATCTCTCCTGAGCATGTGGAATTGGTTAATTGCACGCCAGACATGAATCTGCTTTTTGGACACCAGTTGTTTCAGTCAATTAAATTACTCAAGTTAAGGGGGTGGGCTTATCTGTTACTATCGCTTGCGAAATCAACATGTGCTTCTCCCAGGCAGGTGGTGTGGATGTATGGTCAGTGGGGTGTTAATCTTCATTATTCTAAACCAATGTCCCAAGCAGGTGGAGGGGTTTTATACCAGATTCTGGTCGATTGCTGTTCTGGCCATGGCGATATGTCTGGGGTTTTTTTGAAAGACATATCTCCTATTGATTTATCATTGCTGTGGGTATTCTCAACCATTGAGAGCTGGTTTAAGGTAGGTCTTCAGGCCACCCTGAGATAAGAGCTCCTAGTCCTAGGCAGTGTTTGTTCCTCTGAGCAAGTTGCACAGCTGTTAGTGTCTTGCATTTAACACATGCTGCGAGGTCCTTGCCCTGCCCGTGCTGTGCTGTGCTCCCCCATAGCTCATGGTTTGGCCTTCCTCCTGGCACAGCTCTGCCCTTGCTGCTCCCTGACAGCTAAAGTTTACTCCTTCCACCACGCAGCCTGCCAGAGAGCCAGAGAAACCCCTTCCTCCTCTACCTGGAGCCATTTCTGTCCTGCCCAGCACTGCTGGGCCCAGGGTTTGGGCCTTCGAGTTTGAGGCTGCGGGTTTGAGGCCTCGAGTTTGGACCTGCGGGCTTGAGACTGCAGGTTTGAGGCCGCGGGTTTGAGGC
>NW_009636470.1:3000-3202 GCF_000690535.1 Cariama cristata | reverse complement strand
TGTCACTCGGCTTCCAGGCAGTCATGCTATGTTGGCCAGTGCATGTCAGGAAGTGTAATGTTTGCGGCCTCTGCTGCCGGGCAGCTGCATTGCTCTCCGGCGTGTGTGGCACAGCAGAGTCATTTTTACCGCTGCGGCGTGGTTTTGTTGCCGGTTTCGTGTGGTTTTCTGTGGGCTTCCAGCTGCGGCTGACCCCCCAAGA
>NW_009636470.1:0-2807 GCF_000690535.1 Cariama cristata | reverse complement strand
GAAGGCCCCCGGTCTGCTCGATGTGAGCCGCGTCAGGGCAGCCCCAGGGGGTTCCCCAGGAGCTGACAGAAGGGAAGAGGGAGAAGGAGGTGGACACCACTCCCCCATCCACCCCCCATGTGCAGATACCAGGCATCTCCCTAATTCACAAAAGCTTCCCCCTGAGCCTTCCCCGGCCCTACTTGCCCTGTGCGGCTGCCTCCAGCTCCAGCACCTCCCATGAAGCCTGTCCCCTAGCCCCAGGCTGCCTGCAAGCCCTGTGGTGCAGGTGGTGAGCTGGCCTTTGGGGCATCTCCAGAAGCCACTGCGTGAGGAGGGGCTCCAGCCAGAGGCGAGCTCGAGTCATAACAGTCGCTGTTTCTTGTTCCTCTCTGCCAGAGGCCATGCTGAGGATGCGGTTGTCGATTCCTCCCTGCCATTAACTGCCCTCGCCTCCAGCTTGCGTGGGCTGTCTCTGCCTGGCCTCGCTCCCCTCCTGACGTTGGGGCAAAAAGGGACAGGCAGAGCACTCGCTGGCTACAGACAGGAGCTGCTGTGGCTGAAGCTGGCGAGGCCAGAGAAAGGTAGAAGAAGAAATAGAATTCTCCCGGCAGCACCGAGCAAGAGCTGTGGTGAATCCCAGGCCCTCAGGACCTTGTTGCCCATCTTGTGTGTCCCAGTGTCGGCGTCTCCGTGGTAGCTGGCAAAGGGGAGAGAAACCAGCTGGCTGGAGCTCCCGGGGTGCATGGCCCAGCCCTGCGTGACCCCTCTGGCAGAGTCCTCCGCTGTCTTTTCACCGTCGGCTGGCTGGGACAAAGAGGTTCCTTTTTTTGCCTCCTCTTTTTGCAGCATTGCCTTCTGCATCACGTGAAGAAAATCTTGCCTGGGTTATTACTCTTGCTGCTCAGGGAATAGCATGTGTGGGGCTGGGGGAGCACGGAGAAACGTTTGCAAGTTCAAGGGCACTACAGATACTCCACATCAAACCCACAGAAAAGGCACATTTGCTGCCAGGGCAGAAAGGCTGGTGAAAAATTGCTGTTAACAGAGCATGCCCCGTTCCCGAGTTGGTCCCTTGGTAGTTACGAATGTTTTCCTTTCGGGTAAAAGCATGAGCTTGCATGTCTGATAGATGAAGAGCTGCCTGGTACCTTCTTTAGGGTCAAGTGTTTCTCTTCTCTTTGTTCATACTAATTTTATGGGCAAGTTGAAAGAGCCTTTTATTTTTTTATGTAGAACTAAATTTTTAGTAAGATGTGGTGTCAATAGAGTTAATTTTTGAGCACCTAGATGCCAGTAGAAATGTAAGGAATGAAACATGATGGAAACTGATACATCAACTTGATTTTTTTTAATTGGATTTTTTTTTTTCATTAGAGTGTTGATGGCACGTTGTCCTGTGGCTCAGTGCCTGGTCTGTTCAGTGGAGTCTTCCATCAAGGGCTTTTAAGTAAAGAAGCTTGTCCTTCCATGTAAGGACTAGTCATTCGTAAGCTTGAGGTGTAGACTTGGAGAGTTGCTTAAGAACACAATTGGAATTAAAGCCAAATTTCGCTTAATGTTGCCGCTGTTGGTCTTCACTTTTGTTAACTGCCCCACCGCTCCCTTGTGGTTGGGAGCTCTGAATCATAATTTTTTTTCAATATCTAATACTTTTTTTTCCCCCCAAGGAGGGGCTACCTTTAAAAGTTAATGAGTTTCCTCCCAAATGCACAAGTCCATAAAATTGAGTTGTGATTATTAAAGCCATAAAAACAACACTAGTCTTGGTGATCTTGACTCCTTCTGAACATGTGCTCATCATCTGCAAATGTCATTGGGATACAGATCATCTGTGCTTCATGCTCTGACAGGACAATATGTGGAGACAGGGATGAGCTCCAAAAGGGAAAAAAAAAAAAAAAAAAAAAACCAAAAAACAACAAAAACCAAAACAGATGCAGCATCATGGTTTGCTTTGATTTGGTTTTTTTGTGGGAGGTTTTTTGTTTAGGTTTCTTTGGGGTTTTGTGGGGGTTTTTTTGTTTTTTGGCTTTTTTTTTTTTTTAAAAGCACAATGTTGACTGGTGCCAGCTTGCAGAGCTCTTTTGCTGCCTGACCTGCCCTTTTCTTATCTTTCATGCCTGTCATTTTCATTTAGGTAGTTTTAGAAGAGCAATTGAGTTCCTTGCTTGTGTAAATGTGCTGGTAATACCAGGAAGGCAAATGCTTGAACCAGTAGTGAATAACTTGGCTGCCAGTAGCATTTCCAAAGGAAGAACAACAGCAGGAAACAAATAGCAAGTTACCAAGACCTTGTGTGTGTCAAACACATCTGAGTTTTATGACCTAATGTCGTTTGGCAATATGTTCCAAATTACTCTTTTTGGCAAAGCTCAATTACCCAGAAGTTGAGGCTTGTGTGTGGAAAACCCTGTCCCCTCTGTATGTGTGTTCTGCTACATCCAGAGTGTGGATTGGTAGCACAGCTGGTGGTGAGGTGCACATGGACATCCATAGGGTTGTGCTCAGGGTCTGGTGTTTGTTGCTGTGGGAAGGCAGCATAGAGCGGGTGCCTGTTAAATCCAAGAGTGGTCAAAAGCTGGGGGGGACCCTGAGCAGGTTGCGTGGCACAACTGCAGTTCTTCTTTTAAAAGATCTTGACTGTTTGGAGAAACAGCCTGGCAAAAAGCATTCCTTTTTTGCAACAAGGCAGTTCATGAGGACGGGTGTGTGGCTGTACTCTTTAACAGAATATTTGACCTGGGATGTGCAGGGTGAGGAAATCCTGGCTATTCTTAGGCTTAAGAAATATATGTAGATACCCGAGTCTGTCATCATAGAATCAT
>NW_009636469.1:88403-94129 GCF_000690535.1 Cariama cristata | reverse complement strand
GCTCCATCGGACACAGGGGAAGCTTCTGGTAGCTGCTCACAGAAGTCACCCCTGCAGCCCTCCTGCTACAAAAATCTTGCTGCACAAACTCAATACAGAAACAAACAGATTGAAATGAGTAGCGTTCACCCATTTGAAAAGTAAGACTGATCCTTTGAGCCTTTGCTACTGAATGTAATGCTTACATACAAGTAAAGCCATATGTTAAAATCAATGGCATTGCATATAACAACAAGCACCTTGTGCTGCTTTGTAAGAGTTTGGAGAAAACCAGACCCCTGGGAAGTAACCACTGAGCATGTTAAAGTCTTCATCTTCTGTTTCTTTGTTAAAACAAGATAGTTTTATCTCACAAAATGGCAGTTGGTTTTGCTGGTTGCAGCTTGTTGTAGCTCTTAGAGATTGAAAGGGTTGAAATATTGAAATGTACAGCCTCACCGTGAAACACATACTGTGCAAATATAGACTGCCACCCCAAAAACAGAGCGAGGAAAATTACCAAATTGGAAAAACAACACCAGTGTTTCAAAGCTCATGCTATGGAAGACTCTTTTTCAAGGTCAATGCTCATTTATTTTCCTCCACATCTAAATCCCTTCTCCAGGCTCAAACTTCAGATTTGGGAGCTAGCAGAGGGTTGGGAGGAGAATGAGAAAAATGTTTCTTTTATGACATGAGGTGCTGCTGTTAGTTCATAATGACAACTCAGTCAGTGAGCACTGAACTCAGACCTGACGTACTCTTTAAAAAGCAAAAAAACACTTTATAAAGCAGAGTTTCAATTTTCTAAAATCATGGTTAATAAATTCCCCAGCTGCCTTCTTGTACTATAATACATTCAAATCCACTTTTCAAAGACCCAAGTGTTATGATGCATTGTGTTCTCCTCAACCTCAGAACTGCTGCCAGTGACGACAAGACCTCTGCATCCCAGAAAGTCATCCAGCGTGAATCTCATCTTGCATCTCTTGCCCCAGCGAGCCTGTCACCTGTGACGAGACAACTCACAGCAAACCCAGTGCTAGCTGAAGCAGTAAGACTGAAGGCAGAAAGGTGGCTATGAGGATGAGGAAACTGCAGATCTTTTCCCCATAACTGAGCTGGAGCAGTGTGCTAGTCCCATCGCTTTTATGTACATATTTTTGGCAGTAAGTGAATTGGAATATGTTGTTTTCTGCTACCACAGAGAGTCATCCAGCACTTCAGTTAGTGAACACATTATTTCATTCTGAGGTTTTACTATTGCCACTCCACTTACTGTTCTGCTTGTACTGTCTATAAGGAGGCATAGTAAACACGGTCGATTTAATCCCACTGTATGAGAAAGAAAATAACTATTTTTTTATCACACAGAAAAGACTTAAGTTTTTAATTGTGAATTCACAGGATAACTAATTTTGGCTTGGAGGCTTCCCATGTTCTTTATCTGGAGACAAGAGGGGGAAAATCCTTTTTTTCTAATTATTCTGCAATATTTTCCTGCATTTAGAGTGGCTCTAAAGCAATTTACATTTAAGGCATTTATGTAGCAGTTTGATTCGGCAGACAAAAGAGGCAGTGCCATTTGGATGGTTAATACTTGCACCAGTTGTGAAGCTCTGAGGCACGGAGCCAGAGGCCAAGTGACATTAGCTTCTCAAGAAATGCACTAATCGCCTTAGAAATGCAATGCCTGGAGAGTCTCTTGGGTATTATGTAATGGAAATTGTAAGGGAAAGGGTAGAAGGCAGACTTTGTGTATTTACTGAAGGTTATTGACGTAGCTGTGACGTCACTGACGGGCAGTCACAAGACGCCTTTTGTGTACATAGTCCAAATGCCAGTTGGCAATTAGTGCAATGCCACCTAGGCAGCTGGAAATTTGGTACCGTACCTACAAACGCTCCAGGAGGCACTTCAATAATGGCCAGCTGCCTTTCAAACTCCATATGCAGAAGGTGCTAGAGGACTGACCGTTAGTCTTCTTGTAACCATGCCAGTGTCATCTGAAGGGTTGACTTTTCCTTCCCCTCTTTAGGATTGCTCAGCTTGAACCACAAATGAAGACTTGGGCCCATAGATTGCTTCTGTTAGAATCCATGCAGTACGAAGGACTCTGCAAAATGCCAGTGGGCTTTTGACTTATTTGGGGAATTCAGCCATCTCTTTAATAGGTAAAGGCTAGGCAAGCAAAGGAGAAATAAGTATGTCAGTGAGGTAATTAAGATTGTGGTGGATCATGACTCCTCCTGAGCAGCAGAAATCCCAAAGTTAAAGAGAGCTCCCCTGAGCTGCATGGAGACCCTTGACATACAAAGAAAGCCCCTAGGTGAAACATGATGTCCTGACAGATTCACAACTCCAGAGGCCAGAATAAGGCTGACAGAAGCCTAAAGCTGTGAAGAGAGGAGTTTGGATCTCTAAACATATGATATCTAACTCTCTGTTGTTTGAGATATTCACCACAGATTTGGATTTTCTAGACTGGATTTTCTAGATGGCCCCTCTATGGTCTAGCAAACCACTCTGTAGAAGGACTTTTGAACCGCCCCATGTAAATTTTATGATGGTAGTGGGAGGAAGGAATGTAGCTCATGGGTTTAAAAGCAATTGTTCTTACCTGCTTATATTAAGAGCTGAGAAAGGTAAGGAATTAAAAGAGGAATGCAGTAATTTTCCTACTAGCTAACAGTTCAGGTCAGGTATTAGGGCTCTGTGTAAATCTGTTAATTTAATTGAAAATCTACAGCTGCCTCTTTGCCAGAATTCACAAGCCTGGTAAACAAGTCCCACAAAGCTTGTAGGCTTCAGCTGGCAAGTTCACTGGTGTTCAGCTGATGGCCTTATTCTGATACAATTGTAAAAGCCGTGGAATCTAAATAGAAAGCAAGAAAACAGAAGAGTTACAAAAATCTCTATACAGGAGTAAAGATTCTGTTGGGGAATCTTAAATGCTGCTACTAATTTTTGTATTTTTATCACAGAAGAAAATGATAATGTGGTGGTAAAAGATGGCTTTAACTAGATAACAAGATAGAAGAAATACTTAGTAATTGCTGAAGTGGATTAACTTCAGTGGACTATGTGCTATGTCATCTGTTCTTTGTGGCGAGTGCTGCAGAAGTGAGGAGCAGGGTGGTGAACAACCCTGGAGCAGTCTGTCCTCAGAGAAACCACTAGAGTGGGGACTCCAGCCTTCTCTTCGTGACTCCACACAGGTCTTCCTGGGGGACCCAGAATTGGAAAGGAACAACCTGGCCATAGAAGATTCCCCTCTGCTTTATTTAATCATCAACCCCCTCTTCCCCATGCTGCTGCCATGCAGACTCAGAATCAAGTCAGGAATCATTTTGTAAAGCAAGATGGAGACAGAATCGTCCAAAAGTTTATTCCTTTCTACATCTCATGTTTTCGCTTCCCCTGCTTTGTTCAACAGTTTTATTTTGTGAAGCCAGGGCTGACATCACCTTGAAACACCACATTGTGAGCAAAGCACACTACTCTCTTCTTGTCCTATCAGTGACTACTGCATTCGGCTAACACAAAGGTTAGAGACAGGGGAGGAGGAGCTCAGGAGCAGATATTCATATCCCAAAGAATAGAAAGATTCTGGTCTCCTGAGTACCAAACAAATTCACCTGAAGTTTCGTGTTCTGAACAGGGACTGTGCCTTTTTGCAGAACCTGGAGACAGCTTGGCTTCATCCATGGAGACAATGAATGATGAGCTCTATCTCTACCTCCACCGCCAGCTAACTTCATCCTTCCAGTACCTCCATCAAGGCAGAAAACACTATCCAAATAATTATAAAACAATGTAATTTGATGGGCCTTATCTTATATCTCGAAAGAAACCACTTAGCTAAAATTGAGAACATTACTCTCCTAAAGTAGGAAACTCTTAACAGCAAAGGAAATAACATACTGGTTTCAATCCAATAACTTGATAGGAGCAATATTATAATATAATAACTTGTAGAAGCAATATTAAATTCTAATTCAGAAAAGTTTTGGACAATAGTGATTTAGATCGCTTCTCTACTTTAAACTCAAAGAGCTCAGGGAGAGTTTGCCTCATAACTGTGAGTCATGGTGTGCAACCACAGTGATGTAATTTGCCATGCAAAAGTGATTAAAATCAGTATATCTACTCACAAGGTAATCTGCAAAGATACTGCTGACACTTGCTTCCCTTTGGACTCAGAGCTTATCCGTGTTACCCTCTGCTTCTGCATCCACACTACCATTAAAAACACTGTAATACAATGCACTTGGCTATCTGGTAGGCAAGTGAAGCAGGTGGACACCTGCCTCTTCCCCAGCCCTTACGCAAGTGCCCATGGACACCAATACAGCTGTGCATTTTTCTCAACAGACAGAAGAGCAGGATGATTTTCAGTCCACTGGGAGACCTGAGCACTCTCAAGTTGAAGCATCATGCCTGAATAAAATTGCATCAGTGGTTTTGCATCTTCCAAGTCTGCAACATACCATAATCACATTAACAGACTCTGATCACTGAGTACCCTCAGTGAGCGTACAATTACTTCTTTGTCTCCAGGAATAAAATGCAAAGGGTAAAACACTTTAAAAAGGAATAATATTTATTTTGCTTTACTATTGCAACTTATTTAAATTTCTATTGCTTCATTACTTTTTTCACAGATGTCATATAACATGCCACCCCACCTTTCCTATTATTAGGATCTTTCACTAGTGACTAGTATTTGCAAAGCAACTAAAGGGTAATGGAAACTTCCTCACCTTTCATGCTTTCAGCTGTGAGCCACAATGACATTTGGGATGCAATGACTACAGCGGCTAGCCTTGGCCAGATTATTCTGAACTGCTCTCCTTTGCTTATAGCTTTGTATATCAGGAGTGGAATTTGTTGGCAAGCATACCAAAAATATTTTCATTTCTGTGAGTAGCCGTCAGCTCTTACTCTCTTTTGACACATGTCTAAGTGAGGAAGGCTGATCTGTAAAGCAGTTGACATGTAAAGCAGAAAGAAAGTTACATCATAATGTTCAAAACATAAAATGAAAATGAAAACATAAAATAATGCAAACACAAAAGAAAGATGACTTCATGTTTCCAGAGTGTGAAATCCTGGAGTTTTCTGGAACTTTCCCCATATTCCTAAAATCGCCAATAACTTTGCAATTCTAAATCAAGACTTGAAAGAAATCAATGACAGCGATTCCACTGACTTCAACATTTCTTTCTTAGCGAAAGACACATATAAATAGCACCCGTTTTACTGTGAAGTGGAAGATTTGTCTCCTCATGGAAGGTAATACTACAGAAAACAAGAGTTAATGTATCTACTGTGGGAGATTTTCCTTGCAGAATTATGAAGGGACATTGACAACAGCAATGTGATATGTTACTTGCTTCAGCTCAGCAAGTGATTTTGGCCATGAAACACTGTTTAGAAAAGCTAGAGTCAGAAATGGAATAAAGGGGAATGGAGTCTGTGTTTGGCAGTAGTTACATGCAGTGGGACCTGACCTGTCATGGTATTGCTTTGTAGCAAGAATGACAAATAAACATGATTTTAGAACAAGAGTCACCGTGTGTGACTTTCAGAGCACAACACGGGCCTTTTACAGCTCCACTGTTGCCAGGTCTCAATGTTTAGAGTGAGAGCGTGGTGGGAAGAAGGTCTTATAGAAGTGATTCACCATTTGAACTGCCTGGCTTGATAGAGTTGGATGGGACAAATGCAGCATAAACTTGCAGCCT